>NC_056743.1:1214063584-1214123584 GCF_019279795.1 Protopterus annectens
AGACTCAAGAATCCAATGCCAAAAGACAAAAAAACAACATTTATTGCAAAAGCTTTCGGGTTACAAACACCCTTCCTCAGTGCTACTATCATGAAAGTAAAAAATACATTTAAATAGGAGTTCTTAAAAAACACATTACAGCCAGCCTATCACAAAATAGTAATGATCATTAGGCTGGCTGTGTTTTTTAAGAACTCCTATTTAAATGTTGTATTTTTTACTTTCATGATAGTAGCACTGAGGAAGGGTGTTTGTGACCCGAAAGCTTTGCAATAAATGTTGTTTTTCATCTTTTGACATTAGATTCTTGAGTCTGAAGACAACAGATAGAGACAGATGTGTTGGCTTGCACACCCTTAGCTACCATGGTTCAATTGGTGTAAAGAGAGATTGTGGTGGAATGGTGGAAGCACACCACATAACTGATTCAATGTGTGTGTGTGTGTGTGTGTGTGTGTGTGTGTGTGTGTGTGTGTGTGTGTGTGTGTGTATGTGTTGTGTGTGTGTGTGTGTGTGTGTGTGTGTGTGTGTGTGTGTGTGTGTGTGTGTGTGTGTGTGTGTGTTTGTATGTCTGCGTATGTGTATGTGTGCAAGTGTATGCATATCTGTATGTGTAGCTGTGGCACATATTTGTGTTTCTGGTTGGGCAGAGGTCTCTTTAAGCAAATGCCAGGGCACATGATACACCAGAACCATGGCAGTGACTTAAGGAGGATTTCACCTCTCCATTGGGATTGAAGGACAGATAACATCTGATAGTCCTATACAGGGAGTATCCTCATCATTTGATCATGGCCATGAGTGGCTGCTGATCTACTACAGTGCATGATGACAACACTAGGGAGCAATAAGCTGGTGGTTGTCAATGCCATGGCTTCTATCCATTGCCTGAATTAAATGCCCCTTTTATACAATGAAAATGAAGGTCAATGATGCAAGCAGAGATGGATATGTCACCATTGCTATGGCTCAAATGAGTAGTGTACTATGCGGTATGAGTACCAATATATGTAAGGGGATGCAATGCTGGATCATCTAGATACCTCATTGGACAGGCACTTGAGTACCATTTCTGCCTTCATGTTGTCATCTGCCTTTATGCAGCAGCACCAGCACCATTTCCATTGGTCACAACTCCAGCTCAGTTGTAGTACATCATGGTCATGTTGTGCCACTTCCTCAACACCACCTGACAATGGTGAGTCTGGTGTGGCATGATGGGGCTGTCTGCACTGATATAATTTATGTGGTGGTCAAGCACATGGCAAAGCCAGTCAATCATGGTCATGCACTTCATCATCATCCTTGCCATAGATGTCAGTCGCAGTGGAACTCTTCAGGGGGGATGTCCCTGTGGACAAGACCATTCACACGCTCCACTGTTTTCACCTGAGGTTCCACAACATCTCTCACAGCCATATCCACACAATGCCATTTGATGTAGCTGTGTCCCCTGTCACTATTACTGTGCAAATGCCTACAGCATCTCTCCACCCACCACCCTCATGAATCACCACCTCCTCACTTACTGCTCCACATTATACACAGGTCCTACCAATTACTCAACCATGTAACACAGTCTCTTCCACATCCTTAGTCCATTCCCACATCCACCAATGTAGCTAATCTCTGTCACTGTGCAACACCTTCCCTGTGCAAATAATGACAACTGTGTATTGTACTCAGAGATGTGTTACATGGTTAGGTAATGCCTGATGCACAGATCTATGGACAGTCAATGCAATCTACTGCACAGTATGGGTGAATTGTACACATCAGTTTTAATCTTTGTTATATGTATTCTAACCCATAGTTCTGGACCAGATGTCTTCTGTTCGCAAGTGGCACATCATATTAAGCCTGCTACTGCCTCAGATGCATTCCGTTCAAGCCATTTCCTCTGATGTCTGCTCAGCTGACATCTCCTCTGCTGCTGGTTACAATCTGTCTTGTTCTCAGTTAGCTTCCTCCTACTTTAGTTGTCTGTGTACCTCCATTTTTGGATCACTGCACAAATAGCAAATATTTCATTGCAGGTTTCTGGAGCATACTGCAGTGGACCAGCAGAGGAATCTCAGCAGCAGAAATGTGTCTCCGACACTCTGGACCCATATTCAACAATGTTTTGGGTCTGTAACAGTGTAGAGTTGTATGTCATCAGTCCTATGCTCTGTGACCTCTGTACTGATGTTATGAGCTATGGTTCCAGGGCATAGCCACCATCACTAATAAGATGCCTCTGTGGAAATTACTAGTCTAGGCTGAGCATGTGCCAGATGTTGGGAGCTGCATGGATGGCATATAGACACATTGTATATAATGGCCAGTTCATTGCACATTACCTAGCACATGAAGACATGGAATCCCTTGTAGTTAACATACCGATAGTTCTTAGGGACCAGATGAGGAATTGATAAGGTGTCAGTGCAATTAATGGCCTATAGAGCCTCAAGGAAATGGGCTAGTTGATTGAATGCCAGGACAGTGATTCTCCTCTGCAGTTAATGGGAATCACATT
The DNA here is from genome assembly GCF_019279795.1 of Protopterus annectens. Lineage (NCBI taxonomy): Eukaryota > Metazoa > Chordata > Ceratodontiformes > Protopteridae > Protopterus > Protopterus annectens. The sequence goes on from NC_056743.1 coordinate 1,214,066,103, forward strand.
AGCTTCTCCACATATCGCAGCATGAAATCAAGAATCAGGTGCAGTATTCCTGAGATGGATGTCAGGGACACACCCAATGAGTCCACTGATGGCTGATAGAATGTCCCCATAGCAGGAATGCTTAATGCAACTCATACTTTAATGTCTACAGGGATCGGCATTCCATGCATCCCACAGGCAATGTCTACAGGGATCGGCATTCCATGCATCCCACAGGCTTCCATATGAGGATGACAAATGTCTACAAGGTCCTATATGATGAGCCTGACCACACACAATAGCAATGAACTATGTCCCTGTTGTGGAGGTGATGTATGGTAAACATGGTGAAATCCATCTGTGATGTGGAGGGTGAATATGTCACTGTCTTGGACACTGGCTATGGGAATGGCCCCTGTTATGTCCAACTAATCAAATGCTACCATTAACATCTTAGCATGGTCTCTCTCTCTCTCTCTGTTAATAAGAAATGATGGTGTATAAATCTGCTGCATGAAGCGACTCATTCTGTCTGCAATTTTTATACATTTCTGAACTGTTCCACCATGTTGTTTATCCTCATTTGCATTTGCAATTGGTCTCATTACCATAATGTTGCTCATTTCATCATTATATGGGTATTTGCACATGATGCTGACTGTACAATTTTTTCATGGTAGCATGTCTGCACCACATGTATTTTTGACCCCCCTCTTTACACATCACGTCTTACTGTGCAGTTTTGACTACTCAGAACTTAATGTAATTAATGACATGTTTTTTGTCTTCATTTCCTTTTCCACTTTGTAATAAGCAGATGAATTCTCATTTTTGTGATTTGTATTATTATGGATATGGTCATCTCATGTGCTTACTGCTTGTTTGTGACTTATATTGTTATGGCTGTGGTTATCTTATCTGTTTGCTGCTTATTGTGACATATAATATTGTTATGGGTATGGTTATCTTATGAGGTTATTGCCTTTTTATAGCTTGTATTATTATGGATGTGATTATTTCATAAAAACTTATAACCTTAAAATGGTTAGCAGGAATCAACATTCTTACCTAATTAACAAATAGTGAATTTCATATTCAGCCACAGCAAAGCTATGGATACCATTCAATGAATGAAATATATAACATTTTAAAAATAAGTAAAGCAAAAATTACGAATGCTAGAACTACACCTAAGAGCAAGTGATATCTGTAATATACTTAACGAAGTGTAAAAGTTCACAAAAAAATCAGAGCAGCAGCTACAAGTGAGATAATGAAGGGGGTGAGTCATCTCAGTGATTCTCAGCACAGCTTTAAAGGATATAAACATTTTAAAGTGCGTGAGACAGAGATAAAGAGAAAGAACCGTTTCTATGCACAGAAAACAGTGAAAGTTGCTGTTCACTGATTTGTGTTAACAATTTGGCACAATGAGGAGGTACGGGAAATAAGACACGTATCTTATCCTTATGAAATATTAACCATTGCCTGTTCATCTGTCAGGCATAGCTATAGCTGGTCATTTAGATCTTACTGCATACACACAAGTCTGAAAAAATATACAGATGGTAATCATACCTAAGTATGTGTGCATGTATTTCAAAAGTAAAGTTAGCTTTATATCAAAGATTTTAAAATGAAATGTCACTAGTTATCATTTTTCAAACATTAAATTCACACACCGCTCCTCAGCTCTTCACCATATTTCTCAATGGCCAGCTCTCTGAAGCAAACTACCAGCTTAAACAAGGCATCAAAATGCCCTTAACAAGCATAAGACATCCCTTTCTGAGTACATCTTCAAGGAAGTTGCTTGCAAATGCATTAGGATAAAGGGTTACAGTTCTAAGAATTCTTACAGTCTCTGCTGTTTTCCTTCACTATTTAACTCTTCTCACTCCCGTGTTCTCTTCCTGTTTTCCAGGCCTATCTCTGTCATTTCTGTTGTTTACTCACTTCCACTGGAATTTGTTTTTCGAGGAAATTCAATATTTCACATTTAAAAATATTTTATGTAGACAAACTGTATTGCAGCCCATGCAAACTGATAAAATCTAATGTAAATATGTTAGTTTATTAGAAATGTATTAAGAACTGTATAACATTTTACTTTATAAGGCCTGTATAATAACTATATATAAAGTTTATAAAGTTTTGCAGCTATGCAAACCTAACATTCTATCATATTTGAAATGTATAACTTAAGTTTACTTGCATTTTTTTGCCTCTGGGCCCAGGTCACAGGTGAAAAGGATCTCTGGATCAACTACCAAACTGTAAATAATTCAATTAAATAATAAATGAATCTGCAGCCTCTGAAACAGCCTTAGAAAAAGGTAATTATAACCACATTATTGAAAGTTATTAACTTTACAAACTACTCTGACAAACAGCCAAACTGTAGCCTCTAGCCAAAATGAAAAGTTAGTTAATAATTAGATAAAAGTGCATTATTAATAAAAATGAAGATTTAAGCCGTGCACAACAGAGCTTTAAGCAATCGTATACTGCAATGACAGATCTGTTCTGCTACTAATTTCAAATTGTGCACTATGGATAAAAATACTTAGACATCGGTGCTCTGTTTGGAGATCTGAAAAGAGCAGCTGACCTGGTACAGCAATCTCTGCATCTTAGCAGATTTTCCCTTTTGGCTTTTCTGATTACACCATTTAGTGAACCACTGCTTATCTTATTAAAAGTTATAAAAATTCAGCCCAATAACCCCTGCAAATAGAGAATACCTCTGTCCTAGTACCATAGGGTACAATCCTTGGATGACTGCTTTTATTACTTTTCGAAAACTCATTATATCAAGACCGTGTCAGACATGTTAACTTCCACGTCCGTGCTTTGCATACCTACAGGTTATATTATTTTTGTGATTTTGTTTTTGGCTACTTGACTTCAAGTTCCTTCTCTTTAGTCTGTCTTGATTAAGAACCTATACAAACAGCTCTGAAATGTCATGAGCCAGCTCGCTTAAAAAACATTTCATACTATCAACATAAAAGTAGTGGATGCAAGATGACGTTATCATGTTATAAGGGAAAGGTACAAGTAAAGTTGTAGTACCATTTACATGTGCTGTGTGATTTTAATTACTGTCACGTGTGAGCCCCCTCTGTAACACCCCCACATCCCACACACATCCACACGCACATACATAAACACACACACACACACACACACACACACACACACACACACACACACACACACACACACACTCACACTCACACACACACACATGCACACATCTATTTACACACCAGCACACATGCATGCATATACACACACACACACACACACACACACACACACACACACACACACACACACACACACACACACACAAACACGCACTCACACTCATGTGTGTGATAAAAAAATCAAGAATTCATCAATACCCCTCTGGACTTCAGCATAAAAAAGTCTAAAGTGTAAAAAAAAAATGTTAAAGACAAACATTAAATCTACCCATGGAACTGAAGTTAGGAAGTGGTATTATACACAGTGACAGTACAAGGCAACCCTGATCCACTGCCAGCCCATAGCCCACAACACAGGTGAAATACATGTCTATTCAAAGTAATTAACTCAGACACAAAATGTTCATGGCAATTAGAATAAAGTAAAAATAAAAAAATGAGCCACTCAGCTAATTTTCATACTTCTTAGATGTGAGAATTAAAAATTCAGAGTACTGAAAAATGAACACAAATACTAAACAAAAACACATTCTTATTACATACTGTAGCAGTGCCACAAATATTAGCATACAGCTAGCAGTTAGATGCCTTTCTAAAAACGTAGCTGACTGACTATGGAAATGCATATTTCCTCAAGTAGCTGTAAATTAATATTAAAAAATGGAGTAATGGTAACAGTAAGCCAAAATTACAGCACTTGAGAGGTAAGAGAATCTTCCTGACTTTTCCATTTGCATCTTATACGAACCCAACATATTCCGGCCTTTTCCTATTTTCTTTTTCCAAATACTTAAAAGCAACCAGGCCCTTGTCTAACTAATATTAGTCAGTTAGCACTTAGCATATTATGTTATTTATACAATATCCATTTGTAATGCAGTCTACCAAAAATACAAAGAGTTAGACCTTGTCCACTCCTAGCTTTGTCTAAATCGTTGAAATATCCAGTACACTGGACAGGACAGCCACACTGAATCTCAGTGTTTCACTAACAAACTCCACATGCCACATGCCTCATCCATCTGCCACAGTTTCAGAGGATGCCAACATACTTTTAGAATATTTGTGACCGAGCAACTTAGAAAAGAATGAATAAAACAACATTTCTTTTATGTATTATTTCCTCTGATTCTGCTGATCTCATGGTCACTTATCTACCTAACAGTACAGGCACACTACAGAGCAGTTCTCCCCAGTTCAGTCAAAACTGCGGCAGAAACAAATGTGGCTGCACAGTGATAACAAGGCACTTAGTGTCTGTGTACATCTGCTGCTGTCTGTGAGGTCCTTGTTATTAATGTTCTAGGAGCTAAAAAGGTGATCTGTTCCGGAAACAGTTGCTGGTGTTCTGCTACATCCAGACTGCTGGTGCTCAGTATCTCACTCAAAATGGTTACAAATTACAATCTAAAACAGAAAGGTGAGTGCAAGTGTCCCTGCTTCAGTTATGAAGTCTATCCACAGGCAATCCTGACTTGCAAGCATACCAGGTGTGTGTGCTTGCAGTGACAGGCAGCGTGCTGATGATGTGGTGTGTCTGGCCAAACTGGAAATAATCATAACTTGGTATTTTGTAGTCCTCTGTTATTTAAGTCTAAAAATTGGTATTTCCCAGGAAATACCATGTAGCTGAGAGATGTGCTCTTCAGCCACCTGTTCACATCACCCCTAGCCTTATATCTCCCACACCCTCCACCTCGACATGGATGTATAGCATGCACAAATATTATGTATAATAACCCATCTCTCTCTTCTACTATAAATCATTCACCTGTCCCCTCTCTTAAAAAGAAAGTACACATAGTAACACAGAAATCAAGTAGTAAAGACTTACATAGATCTCAGATTGATAGTGATGAACTGGTATATGTGCTGTTTGATTTGGTACTAACCCCCCCAAAATTACATATGTCACATGTTACCTCTGACTCACTATATTTCAAAGACATTTACAACTCCTCATGAGGAATACACAATTTATCCTTAACAAATACAAATGTTTCAGCACACTAGCAAAAGAATGACTGATTCAGAGATCTTTAATACAGCAATAAAGCCAGCAATCCAGTCTCCCCTAAATAAAAAATACATTTCAGAATTAGTTTACCATATACATATGGAAGCTGTCAAGTACCTGGCTTATAAAAAAATAAACTCCAATTTTATATAGCTTAGGGTTAAGGAGACCAAAAAAAGGACTGCAACAAGAAAGCAAGACTACCTGATCAAATAAATATTGCATCCAGCTAAAAAGACTCTGGCAAAGATTGAGTATCTCTATAAAAAGTAATTCGCTACCTTCCCTATTTGAAGGCATGATGAACATACATAAAGTATCTCTGATAAACAGAAATGTTTCAGCACACTGTTTCAAGGGGTCTAGAGTAGTTATACACAATGGGCAACAAGGATTGCACACATTTTTGATGCTGTATCACTGCAATTAATATTATCAGCTCTGGACTCACTTTCAGTGGTTCAGTGAGTTGGACAAAAGCATATATTTTGGTTTATTTCGATTATTTCTGCTTCCATGTACTGTGGCAAATTAATCATTAATGGCATATTTCAACCAACACACCACACTCTACTATGTACAGGTGGATAGTTTAGTGTTGGATGATAAGCTGGGTAAAGGTTTACGGTGTGAGTCTGGTATGAAACCAGGAAGCCAAGCTGGTAATGTGGCAGGTTTAACAGAAGGAGGTTATGCAGTCTTGTAGGATATAAATGTTTTACAAAATGGGTGCAGAAGAGGTTTTAATATAACACTGGGCCAGGATAGCAGCAGAGGAGGTGGTAGAGAGGTTTATAAGAGTCTAGTATATTAAAGACTCAAGTGTAATCATGAGTAGCCATGTCTTCTTAAGACAGCATGCTGAGTTTTGTTTTATTTTTGTAGGGACAATTAATGTACATGGAGAGCAGGCCCCTGCACGTATGGTAGCTGCACGGCTCCAAAATCCAATCACAATCCAACAAAAACTGTAGAGTCAGCAAACAGTGACAAGCATAAAATAATTTATTAGGAAGACATATAGCTAAGAATAAAGCAAACCGTTTTTGGCTGTCAAGCCTTCTTCAGTGCATTAAATTAAATAAGCAAACAAGCAAATGTATATAGTATAGCACCACCTGAAGTAAGGTGGTGTAAATTGCATCCTTCATTAAATATATTCATTCAAGCCTAGGGGAAACAGGGAACCCAATTTAATAATCCATTTTTTTTCTATATTGTTTAATAACTGAGGCCATCCTGATTTGTTATTACTGTTTCGCTGTATTCTATCAATCACTGCACATTTAAATGCGGCTTTGGGGTGTTTTTGTGTATGTTTATAAAGCGCACTTGTTAGTTTACCAGTTCTAATATCACTGAAGTGTTTTGATATTCTGAATTTGACACACCTGGATGTTTGTCCCACATAGAAGGCTGAACAGTTACAAGAGGCCATGTAAATCACCCATTCAGACTGGTGTGAAACTAGGAAGCCAAGCTGGTAATGTGGCAGGTTTAACAGAAGGAGGTTATGCAGTCTTGTAGGATATAAATGTTTTAAAAAATGGGTGCAGAAGAGGTTTTAATATAACACTGGGCCAGGATAGCAGCGGAGGAGGTGGTAGAGAGGTTTATAAGAGTCTAGTATATTAAAGACTCAAGTGTAACCATGAGTAGCCATGTCTTCTTAAGACAGCATGCTGAGTTTTGTTTTATTTTTGTAGGGACAATTCATGTGCATCCTATGATGTCCTGATAAAGAAAGGCTTATAAATGCCTTTTCGTATACATTTCTGCAAACTGCCAGGATAATTCTGTTCAGGAACTTTTCCTTTCACTGTAATTTAAAATTATAACTGCACACACAAAACATATGCAGGTATACAGCATTGTCTATCTTGGCACTGCACTCATGGAATATACTAGCTAACCAAGTCAGAGAGTCATTTTGCCTTGAAGCATTGATGCTTGGTAAAGGATCATCCCCAGCAATGAAATTCATACATATGCATGCTATGGCTACATGCAGACCTAGTCAGATTGTATAACTAATGTACACCTACCCAGGTAAACTCGAATAATGAGCAGTGTATTCACCTGATGCTCAGTAAATCTAAACTGTTAGAGTCAGATTGTGTAACTAATGTACACCTACCCAGGTAAACTCGAATAATGAGCAGTGTATTCACCTGATGCTCAGTAAATCTAAACTGTTAGAGTCAGATTGTGTAACTAATGTACACCTACCCAGGTAAACTCGAATAATGAGCAGTGTATTCACCTGATGCTCAGTAAATCTAAATTGTTAGAGTCAGATTGTGTAACTAATGTACACCTACCCAGGTAAACTTGAATAATGAGCAGTGTATTCACCTGATGCTCAGTAAATCTAAACTGTTAGAGTCAGATTGTGTAACTAATGTACACCTACCCAGGTAAACTCGAATAATGAGCAGTGTATTCACCTGATGCTCAGTAAATCTAAACTGTTAGAGTCAGATTGTGTAACTAATGTACACCTACCCAGGTAAACTCGAATAATGAGCAGTGTATTCACCTGATGCTCAGTAAATCTAAACTGTTAGAGTCAGATTGTGTAACTAATGTACACCTACCCAGGTAAACTCGAATAATGAGCAGTGTATTCACCTGATGCTCAGTAAATCTAAATTGTTAGAGTCAGATTGTGTAACTAATGTACACCTACCCAGGTAAACTTGAATAATGAGCAGTGTATTCACCTGATGCTCAGTAAATCTAAACTGTTAGAGTCAGATTGTGTAACTAATGTACACCTACCCAGGTAAACTCGAATAATGAGCAGTGTATTCACCTGATGCTCAGTAAATCTAAACTGTTAGAGGGCTGCACAGTGTTCCTGAGGAGTGATAGTACCTCTCTAGTTCTTACATTCATTAAACTCACTATGCACCTACTAACAACCAATCCCTTTTTCATGAGTGTAACTATTACTGTTATGTTACATATAATGTGCATATTTGTATTTGCTGTGCTTTTCCCTTGTTTCATTCCTGAGGAAGAGTGCTTTTGATCCCTCCATGTATTTATATTTATTTAAATATTTGCATTTGTTAACTGGAAATAATACAATGGCATAGGTTCAGATGTGGTAGTACAGTTTAAAACTTTATGGTATGGACTTTAAAGTTTCAGTTTACTATATTTTATAGTGTCATATTAACAATAACTGGATTGTTAAAGTCTTTTTTTGAAATTATGTTGTTCTTCCTTTTTTGTTGAGGAAGTTTAGCACAATGTCTACAGATAGATGCCTCATCACTCTCACATTACTGCAGCGGTTTATAGTAAAACACTTTGTAATCCGTGCATAAGCGTATTTCTAATACTAGTGAGAGCACAAGACTTTCAGCTTGCCCTTCACATTGCAGGGGATCTAATGTAAAAGTAACCTTTGCGCTTCACGTCACTCGAGAGTCCCTCTGCAACAGTAGCGTGCAACCCAAAGTTTATAGTATAACATCAGCTAGTTTCAGGCACCAGCAAACCTGTGATTCCCCCGGTACCCCTGCCCAATGAGGATCAGCAATAAAAACAAATAATATTACTTTGATATTTTTCTTAATAATTTGCTAAAGTAACAACCTTGTACAGTGTCATTGTGTACTAATGAATGAGACAAGTATAGGAATCTCAAGGAGCAACATTGTTTTCGTTCCTTTAAAATGAGAACAGTTCTGATTACAATTAAAACAAATTTTAATTGTCAGTACACCAGATGACTGTCAAAAGTAAGATCATGATTTCATTAGCTCTGCTGTAAGTTGTAACTCCATTAACCTTGGTTGGCCTCTCACTGGTAGCTCAGCCTCTTTACTAAAACTGACGTGCACACCTGAATGCCTTAATTGCAATGAGATGGCAGTACTTTCTTTAATGATATGATACCGCTAAGTCTTTTAATGCTGTAGAGGTCCCCACTGACTCTGTATCCTGCTTCCCTTTATATTGGGCAGTTTATCTTTTTGAACAATCTTTTACGATAAATACTAAAAATGTTACTTTCCACTGTTCATTTAATTGGGGTTCTTTTCTGGAGTTTACCTTCTTCCCTTTGCAGTTAAAATAAAGCTGAACTTTTAAAAATCTTGCAATAAATCTTTCCCTCCTTAAAATACTTTTTGCAGTGAAAAAGGCATTTCTCCTAATACTTGTTTTTTATACTGTAATACATGGGGACTTGTAAGTAGAAGAAATCATAAAATTCACTAACTTGAGAAGGCCAAGCAAAACGTCTGCATGGAGACATTATATGGGACATAACCATGGGCACACGGTGGGACTGTGCAACATGGAAAGGCTTTTGCATGCACAAAATAATGAAGTTCTAGCCAAGAAAAGTTCAAATAATACAACGCCAAATTTAGCTTCAAAACAGAAAAAAAATACAGCAAACAATAAAAAAAATCAGAGATGATAGTGGCTTTGCTAAATTCCAGAAGATTCAATTATAAAGTAGATAAATTAGATGAACTTCCCTTCTTGAATAGTGATGATATCTGTAGTATTACTGAAACATATTTTAATGATCCAAAATGTATAAAACAAATTCCAGGACAGACCTCCTTTCATTGTTGCAGATCTGTGGGAATAAATAGTAGTGTCCAGTGTCCCAGCTTTTCTAAAAGAAGACCTTGAAGATCCCTGTCGTAATTAACACAGATCACAATGCCTTCACATTTGGCCTATGAAGAAAAATATGCTCTTTCTTGAATAAATAAGCCTCCATTGGATTTGTCAGAGGAAATGATGACGCAGTAAATTATATACTTGTGAAGATAGACTGAGATATTCTCCTTGGTGACTGAAGTAAATCTGTTGTGGTTAATGCAATGAGTCCTGTGATATTAGTAACTTCTGCATTAACAAACCATGTACTATAGGATACAAACAGACAGGTAAATTCAACAAAAATCCCTTTATGGCAAAACAAAATGAATAAAGCACACAACAGAAAAAAAAAGAAGTGCTATCCAGCTTTCAAAACTGCCATACTGATAAAAACAATACTATACCAAATAAAGTACTGAAACGTTTTAACTTTTCTCATCAAAACGTCCAAATGTGATTATGAAATCACATTGGCATCAAAGGTTGAAAGGAATTATAAGGCATTTGAAACTAAAGGAAAATAACAATGTTGCTGGCAACATAAACAATGATTTATGAAAATGATTTAAGCTGATTTTAAACTACTGATGTTTAAGACCAATTGGCATGAATCATAAGTTAGACTGAGGTTAATTGACCTGACTAGAATTTTTGTTTGTTTCTTAAAACATGTAAGTGACGTTAATCACTTATTTGATTAAATGTTGATCTGGGCAGCTGAAAGGGATGTAGAAAGAAAACCAATAGGCGATAAGGTGAAATAAATACAATCCAAAGCTTAAAATGCGAGTAACAGTTTCGGGCATGTTTATGGATATCTGGCCCTAGCTCCACAATGTAAAACTCAATATAAAGAGCGCTGTGTATTTTGTTGGGGAGGGTAGACTTTCTTTCCAGGGTAGAATTTGTCCATGTGGTCCAGGGAACCTAAATAGGTCTCTTGTAGACTGCGGAATCACTTCCTGAGTATTGGCAATAAAATACCTGCTGAATATTTGATTAAAAACTAAAAATGCTTCATTCGTAAAAGCATGAAAATCACTGCTGAAAGTTTCAGTAAAAAAGTATTAGATTGAAAATCAAAATTAAAGTGAGCAACGAGTGCAGGGCTGCCTAGCACTGGTTGAGGGAGAGAGAACAGCAGACTACCGCCATGGGGAGAGATGAAACAACCCACTGAACAAGAGTCTCTTGATCACACTAAGAATGAAGACCCTTCCTCTGTAAATACAATTGAGGCCAATGCCAAACAGGACAGAAATAACCCCAAACCTAAATATAGTCTGATTGTCAGACCCAAGGGATTGTACTGGGGCAGAAAGGTCACAATTTGCTTAGTGTAAAAATGGGGAACAGGTTTGCTTATCATGGACTTGGGCTAAGCAGATGACTGCCCGTGAGAGCAGGGGCATGAATGATGTTCTACAATGGAAGGGACCAATTACCAAACCTAAACCTGCCCCAGCTGCTCTGCTTTGCCATAGGTCCCCAGAAAGAGGTGTGATCCTCAGTTCCCAATGGGAAAATGGAAAAGAAACCAAATAAGGGTTACTGACTGGGAATTAATATTATGGAAAGGTCCAATTAGAAAAGCTGAATCTGCCCCAGCTGCTCTGCTTGGTGAAGTGTCATGACATGAGTGCAGGCTGAATTTGTAGAGAAAATACAATCCAGGTCTGACAAAAGTCAGGGGTAGATAATAGTTCTTTTGGGTGGGATAAAGTGAAAGATGGCTCTCAAGCTAAGAATCTACTTAAACAAAAAAAAAAAAAAGAAAGAAACAACAAGAGATGCTGGTGTTGGCAGGATGCAGGCTGATATTAGATTGAAAGCCAAAATTAAAGTGAGCAGGGAGTGCCAGGCCTGTGGGGACTGCCTAGCATTGTTCGAGGCAGACTGCTAACAAGGAAGACCATTCCTCTGTAAATACAATTAAGACCAATGCCAAACAGGACAGAAATAACCCCAAACCTAAATATAATCTGATTGTCAGACCCAAGGGATTGTACTGGGGCAGAAAGGTCACAATTTGCTTAGTGTAAAAATAGGGAACGGGTCTGCTCAGCAAGGACTTGGGCTAAGCAGATGACTTCCAGTGACAGTGGTGGCATAAACAGAGTTCTACAGTAGGAGAACAGGTAAGTATTAAATAACTGATTGGGAATGTCTGCAATGGATGGGACCAATTACTAAAGCTGAACCTGCCCCAGCTGCTCTGTTTTGCCATAGGTCCCCAGTAAGAGGAATGATCCTCAGTGCCCAATGGGAGACTGGAAAAGAAACTGAATAAGGGTTACTGAATGGGAATTAATATTATGGAAAGGTCCAATTATAAAAGTTGAATCCGCTCCAGCTGTTCTGCTTGGCAAAGGGCTGCATGAGTGTGGGCTGAATTTGTAGAGAAAATATGATCTAGGTCTGACAAAAGTCAGGGGTGGATAATAGTTCTTTTGGATGGGATCACGTGAAAGATAGCTCTCAAGCTAGAAATCTACTTAAACAAGTCAAAACAAAAAACAAAAACAAACAAAAAACCCCAAAAAGAAATTACAAGAAACACGGGAGTTGTGTTGGCAGTGTGCTCAGTATGGGTGGGTGGGGGGGGGGGGTGATATTAGAAATGAAAACACAATACTGAAAGAAGAGAATTTTTAAAAAACAGACCATAAGGCAATAAAAATGGTTGACAACCCCATATTATTAAAAAGTCCTCTTTGAATGAAGGAAGGAAGGGAGGAGCCAGGGAGTTATTTCAAATTTTTTATGGTCACGTTTACGAAGGTACAGGACTGGGACAAGTGATTCCAGAGCTAGGTCTGGACATCCATAAACATGGCAAGAAGAAAAACAAGTCACCAAGAAAATCCAATAACCCATAAACATGCCCCAAGTCGAGACACATTTTTAAGCTTTGGATTGTACAAAGTGCTGAATTTTGATTCTCACTTAATGTGAAATATGCAATCATGAAAAATTTATGAATCACATCACATACTTGTAGGAAAAATCTGAGTATCCATGCAAGTATTATAAGTAGATATTATAGAATATCAATCAGTAGGGAAACAGGAGTTTTGAAATACTGCAATGTAAAAATGGTAAATACATTATGACAGAAGGTTATCACAAAGGAAGTGCATTGATATGGAGAGGCCATAAGTTTTACAAAGGTTGTGGTAAAATGAAAACATATCTGTCAAGAAGAATGTCAGGTTTAACATTTTCTTATTTTTTGTTAGAGAATTAGTGGTCAGTGTTGAGGATACATCAACAAACGGGAAAGTGATTCCTCAGCAATAGCAGCTTCTTCTAATTAGAGTTTACTTCCTTGACCAGCCAGTTGGAACAATAATAATGACCATAATAACAAATGAACTGTTGATATATTCCCAAATTCATACACCAAACATCCCAGGAGGGGGAAATAAGTTACCTTACCATAAGTAAGTTATCTAAGCTATGATGGTTTTTATGTTTGTGAATGTTTTTTTAAAGGCTGAAATACATTATATATAGGTCCCAAATAAATGCAATGCTTTTCCTAATATTATTCATTTTTGCTGTAAACTGCATTTAAGATACATTTTATAATGGCTCCTGGTGCCAAAGGCAATAATCTAACTCTGAGGAAACATTAACTGATTCCAACTTAGAAGAATTAAATTTGTGTGATTCTGCTCTGTTTTGGGGGTGACAAATTTGAAATGATAGAACAACCAGATAATACAACTGAAGAACATGGGGGTTAGACAAGTTACTGCTCCCACAACATAAACAGCATCCCACATTTATGCATCCAAAGTTACATCATAGGATAATAATGTCTGTAAAAGTCTTATGGAATGGTGTTACTACAGAAAAACCTTGCTCTAATTGGATGTATAGATATAGTGGAAATCTTACCAAGCTAATACAGTATAAAGATATTTTTGTAATGCCTTGTAGAGAAGGAAGGTAAACTAGTGATATTTGGTGGAGAGTGTGTGTGTGTGTGTGGGGGGGGGGGGGTGCAAAAATATGAGTCTTAAGCTTCTCAATAATAATGAAGATTTTTATAAAACTATCATCACAATCATAATAGTGTCAGGCATGATTAGCTGTGTTATGCAGAGGCAAAGATCAGTGTAATTTAAATAAAAAAGACATGGAACCAGTGGATATAAAATATCCTACTGAATCCTATGTTTATACGTTCCCAAAAATGCATAAAATAAAATGTTTTAGAGCCCATTGGCTGTCCTCTAGAATTGGCTTCTGATTCTATTATATAAAAGGTAGGTATTCTATAGAACAGTATTCTTAAACTCTTGTGATTCTGTTTTATGCAAAATAGATATTCTACAGGACATTAAAGTTAAACCCTGTGTACTGACAATGAATTGTTATACCAAAGACAAAGAGAACCTTCGGAAAGAGGTGAAAAAGTATTATTTGCAAACACTTAGCAATTTATTACCATTTGTTTACTGGAAAAAGTCCGACTGGGACATGACAGGCCCTCTTTCGGTGGGGACCTGGGAAGAAAAGCTTTTCAGTTAACAAATCTTATAAACAGCAAATGTTAACTATTACATGCAAAAAATACATAAATAAATAAAAACAGAAGCGATTGATCCTGGTAATCATTATATTCCCCAAAGTAGCATTTCAGTCTTACGGTAACAATGATAAGCTACTGGGGTTTCAGATGAAAGCTCAGAAATATATATTATGTGAGAAGACCAAAAGAGAATGACAGGTAGAGGACAGATTGATAGAGTCGTAACAACATTTAGCCAACTTACTAACTACCTAACATATTTACTTACTAACTTACTGGGCTGTGGTGGATGATACTTCCATTGCACATGGCTAAGTATACAAGCTGTGGCTGAGATGCTGGGGGAAAGACCCCAAATAATTTTATTCTGAATATATTATATTTTTGTCTGTATCATAATTACTTTATATTTGAGCATAAATATTAATTGTAGAGTAAATGAGTGGTAGTTGTCATTTCATTTGTACCCACTTATGCAGCTGATTCATGGCTCGTTATGACAATGTTTACCTCTGTAAGACACACTGATGATTTAATTTATGTATGTGATGGTAATGTACACATTTGAATTAAAATGATGTGGGCTGTCATTCACTAGTACCAGATCCCAGGATGGTCACATGTTCAGATGTAAACATGCTTAGTATTCCAGAATGTATGATTAGTAGTACTATCTCAGGATTGTCACATGGTCAGATGTAAACATGCTTAGTATTCCAGGATGTATGATTAGTAGTACTATCCCAGGATGGTCACATGTTCAAATGTAAACATGCTTAGTATTCCAGGATGTATGATTAGTAGTACTATCTCAGGATTGTCACATGGTCAGATGTAAACATGCTTAGTATTCCAGGATGTATGATTAGTAGCACTATCCCAGGATGGTCACATGTTCAGATGTAAACATGCTTAGTATTCCAGGATGTATAATTAGTAGTACTATCTCAGGATTGTCACATGGTCAGATGTAAACATGCTTAGTATTCCAGGACGTATGATTAGGAGTACTATCCCAGGATGGTCACATGTTCAGATGTAAACATGCTTAGTATTCCAGGATGTATGATTAGTAGTACTATCCCAGGATGGTCACATGTTCAGATGTAAACATGCTTAGTATTCCAGGATGTATGATTAGTAGTGCTATCTCAGGATTGTCACATGTTCAGATGTAAACATGCATAGTATTCCAGGATGTATGATTAGTAGTACTATCCTAGGATGATCTCATGTTCAGATGTAAACATGCTTAATATTCCAGGATGTATGATTAGTAGTACTATCTCAGGATTGTCACATGCTCAGATGTAAACATGCTTAGTATTCCAGGACATATGATTAGTAGTACTCTCCCAGGATGGTCACATGTTCAGATGTAAACATGCTTAGTATTCCAGGATGTATGATTAGTAGCACTATCCCAGGATGGTCAGATGTTCAGATGTAAACATGCCTAGTATTCCAGGATGTATGATTAGTAGTACTATCCCAGGATGGCCACATGTTCAGATGTAAACATGCCTAGTATTCCAGGATGTATGATTAGTAGTACTATCCCAGGATGGTCACATGTTCAGATGTAAACATGCATAGTATTCCAGGATGTATGATTAGTAGTACTATCTCAGGATTGTCACATGCTCAGATGTAAACATGCATAGTATTCCAGGATGTATGATTAGTAGTACTATCCCAGGATGGTCTCATGTTCAGATGTAAACATGCTTAATATTCCAGGATGTATGATTAGTAGTACTATCTCAGGATTGTCACATGCTCAGATGTAAACATGCTTAGTATTCCAGGACATATGATTAGTAGTACTCTCCCAGGATGGTCACATGTTCAGATGTAAACATGCTTAGTATTCCAGGATGTATGATTAGTAGTACTATCCCAGGATGGTCACATGTTCAGATGTAAACATGCATATTATTCCAGGATGTATGATTAGTAGTACTATCCCAGGATGGTCAGATGTTCAGATGTAAACATGCCTAGTATTCCAGGATGTATGATTAGTAGTACTATCCCAGGATGGTCACATGTTCAGATGTAAACATGCCTAGTATTCCAGGATGTATGATTAGTAGTACTATCCCAGGATGGTCACATGTTCAGATGTAAACATGCATAGTATTCCAGGATGTATGATTAGTAGTACTATCTCAGGATTGTCACATGCTCATATGTAAACATGCTTAGTATTCCAGGATGTATGATTAGTATTACTATCCCAGGATGGTCACATGTTCAGATGGAAACATGCTTAGTATTCCAGGATGTATGATTAGTAATACTGCAGCTCATAAAGCAGGTGTTCTTAATATGTGTCTTCTGTCTGATACTTAGCACCCAATATTTGCTATAGTCACTCTCCTACAATGATTTTTATGTACTTCAAGATATACTACTTTAAAGGAAGAGTATATATTCAGTAAGCTATTGGAGACGTTATCAGACCATTGTGAAACTAGGGTACTAGTTAGATATGAAGCAGAACATGCTTTTAGGATGCATAATAATGTGAATGGTTTCAGGAAGATACCGCAGGAAAAGACAAAAGCACTATCTTCTTCATTTCTAGTTGCAAATCCTTTTAGTCATATTTTTTCAGATGTAGTTATCAATACAGGAGAGAGTCGATTACCCAAACATCGATTATCCGAAATGTCAATTATCTGAATACAGCCTTTCAAAGTTTTTGGGTAGCAAAAATCATAAAGTCTGCATATATAAATGTTATATATATTTGATTATGCATGTTTTTTTGAGCTTGTAGCCCACTCGTGTGTGAAAAATATTATTTATTTTCCACTGGAATTGCTGAATGCTTGAAAAGCGTATTCCCTGCATGTAGAAAAAACAAGATTTTAGAAGTTTTCTTATCTGGTTCAATGTATCTTTGATTATCCAAACAGTTTGGTTATCTGAACTACCCTAGGTCCCAATTAGTTTGGATAATCGACTCTGTACTGTAATTAAAACGTACTGCATTTTTATACAAGTTTAAAAGATATTTTACCAACTCATACTTTTTCATATGAAACACAATTAATTTACAAAGTCTCAAAGCTATGAATAAATTTGCACTTTTGAGTTGTTGTTGTGTCTTTTGACTTTTCCCGGTTAAGGGTTGCCACAGCGGAACTCTGGTCCACTAATGATTGGCAGTAGATTTTTTTACATGCCGAGTTGCTGGCCCTGACGCACAACCTTCAACAAAGGTACGCCCATTCACGCATGTCTCCACACAGAAGACACTCTAGCTGAGAACTGAACAGGACAACGTCTTACTGTGAGGCAACAATGCTACCGCAGCACCACAACCGCAGTATAAATTGCACTTTTGAGTAACAAAACAAAGAGAAATAAGGGGTCTATATTAGACTGTTGAAACGGCATTACAACAAATGCTGTTTCAATGACAGATAAAGAGCAAAATGCCTGAGCTGTGATACAACTTGCACATTGTCATGTCAATGATTGCAAACATGCTGTTATAATTTTGCCACCACAAGTGCAGCCTATGGCATTAGATGAAGCTGTATATCAAACAAGTTACACCTAGAATCCTAGATAAATATATCTGAATGTTTAAAACAAGAATGATTGACTATCTTCATGATGTTTTGCATAATTTTTCATTCAGTCAGGTGTGCAATGCATCAATGCACCACATAAACATTTTAAAGTTGTTATTTGTTTAGTATTCTATGCTGCCCCCATACATTTTGGTAACAGTATAGAAAATGAATTGTTAAAAAGGGGAGATTTTAAAATATAGAACATTAATTCTCTTCAGCATGAACTGAGAATTGGAATTGGGCTGTTTGATCTGGCTTCAATTGTTGCCTCTTTCATTAGATGTTAAGTGAAGTTACTTAATTGATCAAATGTTCATCTTTTAATTGATAGTATGCTAGAGTTTAGCATAAATTAATTTTACAGTTTTTTCAAGTATTTTTATACTGTAGATTTTTTTAGTTCTGTATACAATATCCAGGTATTTTTTAAGTACATCAGAACATTGAAAGGAAAATCCATCCAACTAGAACCCTTTTTCCCATTTTTGCACATGGGGTCCGAGTGTCACATCAATGGTGACAATTACTGGGAGTCACTGATCACACTACTTTGTAACTATCCCTGCCACTGTTGTTCTTCCATACCACACACACTTATTACACACTCACACCTAGGGCCAATGCTTGTAAAAAGATTGTGAGTCATCACAGTAAGTAAAGAGATATGTCAGAGTGTTATAAACACAAAGGGAGACAGTTTAGTTACAGTCATGATAACAGGTGTCATGCTTAAAATGAAAAATGCAAGTTCCATTGGAAAAGGCAATATAACTCATGGTTTCCTATACAGAAACAAGGAAAACTGAATAAATCCTTATCAACCCCTTTAAAGAAAATGTTGTCATGTAGATGTGTTGCAGATCTAAGACAGTAGATTTTATTAGTAATATCAGTGCACAAAGCTTAGACCACATTAGATTCAGACAATTTTAAACTCATAATGGAGGTTATGCAAAATAAGGAGGCCAACTTCTGTTAGATATGAGACAGTAACCATTTGTTTTGGGAAAATTTTCTCCCTTGAATCTTTTGGCATCCTTTGAAGAGGTAGCAGTAGCCATTGATGAAGGGCTGACAGAGTATGCTGCTTATCTTAACATTACTAAGGCATTCAATACTATCTCACATAAGGGAATAATTGTGACACTAATGACGTTAAATATCATTTCACATGTAGCAGAGATGGCAAAACACTGATCAAGCAATAGGATACAACAACTCAAAGTGGGGGTCGCTGCCTGTCCCAGCAGGGTTTATATATCCTTTAGTCAACATTCATGATGGTGTCACTTCTTTTTGCACTACTGGACTCAGGCATAAAAAAGAAATGAGATACAGATTACCCAATATGCCAATAATTGCAAAATGCATAACTTAATTACTTCAGTATAACGTATCGACTTTTCCAAGATAATCGTCAAATATACACACCTGTTGCAGTAGCAATGACTTAACAAAACATCATAATATTTGGACATAAATTGTCACTACAAAATAAATACTCAGATTGTAAAAAATGACATCACCATCAAAGTTCTAAAGTCAGTAGGGGATAATTTAAACTTTCGCCAGTGTGCATCTACAACAGTTAAGAAAGCATATTCAGTAACTCATCTAATTCAACAGGGAATTCTGGTTTTCTATAACGGGATCACTGTACCATTCAATGCCTTACTGATCTAAGTTATTATTGAACAGAGTATTATGATTTGTAGCCTTTGAACAAAGCCACTTGAAAAAAGCTTGAAAACTCATAACTCCTTTCTATAAAACTCATAAGGTAGGAGATGTTCAACTATCTGGAAATGCTTCAGAAACTTTCAGTATATTTTGTTTTATATAGGAGTTGACATCTGTTTCATATATAAAGCAATGGCTCACCTGATGCTATTTGTAATTCTATTAACTGGAACATAGCCACACAGCCACTTGAGAAAAGAAAAAAACACCATACAAAGTGGGTCAGGGCCCATGTGCCAGCACTAATTCACTGTGTACAGTGTTTTTTGTTGTCTAAAGTGGTTGCACATTCATGAAGTTAATATATGTAATTAAGTGGTGTGGTGGTAAAGACCCCCATGTGGAGGGTGCAGGGGGGGCTTGCACCCTGCAAAAATACTCTTTTATGTTGCATTTTCTTATGTTGAATATTTCAGTGATTTGTGATTCATTGAAAAGGGTTTCAGTCAAATGGGTTTTCAGTGAAATGGTTTTCAGTCATATGTTTTTCAGTCACTTGCTTTTCAAATTCTTTCAGACATTTGATTTTCAGTCAAGTATGGTTCAATCAAATAACAGTAAACCTAATATATATATATATATATATATATATATATATATATATATATATATATATATATATAAAATCTATTGATATATGTATATAAATATATGGATTCCTATGAAAGTATTGAACACTCAGATGAGCAAATGACAGAATATCAAACTTGGAAGGTCGAAAATCCAGAAAATCTACTAAGATTGCAACTCAGACGACACCTGTTCATTGCAGAGGTAAAAGCCCTCTGCCCCCCCAAACCCTCTGATAGTTATATATTCCAACTCCAAGATCATACCACAGTGGGAAAGAAGCAATAACCAAAGCCCTGTTGTGCCAGGATCTCAAAGTGTAGACATCCCATTCTGTTTGATCTAACCTTCCCAACTTTATATTTTATCATTTACTCATCTGAGCATTTGATAATTTCATAGGGACCAATACATATATGGATATGGATAAATGGGCCTATATTAAATTACCGAAGAGGCATTACAGCGAATGCCTCTTCATCGACACGAAAAGAGTGAATCACGAATTATGCGAATGGCCAAATCAGCGATTTTTTCCTAGGGGAAAAAAATCACTGATCCGGCCAGAAATTACATATCACTAAAAATAATTCAAACTGGGGAGCTTCACCTCCCCCCCTGTGTGGGCCTTTGCCCCCCACACCCCCCTAACTAAATATACCAACTCAGAGATCGCACTAAAGTGGGGAAAGGGGCAAATTTATGCTGATGACCAAGTGATTTTTTTTCCCTAGGAAAATAAAAGCTGATTCAGCCGTTCACGTAATTCGCGGTTCGCTCTTTTTGTGTCAACAAAGAGGCATTCACTGTAATGCCTCTTCAATAATATGATAAACTGGTTGAATACACATTTGCCTGATACACAATTGGCCTAAATATGTCAACCTAAAATGCAAGTGGTTGACAACACAATTATGTGAAACTATGTGGTCTTATGAAATTTAATCGACATATAAGAGTAATGGTATATACAATCAGGAATTGTGCTGTTAGACCCACAGTGTCCACCAATGGAATGCTTAAAGTAGTACAACCTAGAGACATATTTTCAGCATATAATACAGGTTAGTGTTCTTTCATGTAAATCACTGCTGGTACAATGTGTCAGTGTGCACAGGTAGGGATTTCTTGGTTCTGAGAGATTTTGCCTATCTTAGAATTGGTACAGCCATGGAGTTGGAATATATAATTTGGGCAGGGGTCTCGCTGTCCATATTGGAGTGCAGGGGGGCTTTCCCCCTTAAAAATAAAAACAGTTAACTTTTTTCACAAGTTCATAAACTCAACCATTCTCCTTGTTGATTATTGTGTTGATGATATTCTTTTTTAAGCATATCATGTTTACAGTAAATATTTTCACACCAGTGTGCAGTAGAGTACTTGTGGTTTACGTAAGTCTGTTTAGGTGCATTATGCATTGGAAGCAGTTTGTTCATAGCTATATATTTATACACACATACACACGTACAGTATATATATATATATATATATATATATATATATATATATATATATATATATAGATATATATATATATATATAGATATTGAAAGCTCAAAAAGGGGAATTTGCCCTTTCTTCACTGGTGTGCGATCCTACAGTCGGTATACATAATTAACAGGGGGTGTGTGGGACACAGTTTTCAATGTTTTGCATTTCCAATATTTTAAGTTTCAGTATTTTGAGTTTTCAATATTAGGGACTACACCTGTCTGTATACATACATCTACATACACCTTAATATTCACCAACAAAAGCAGAAAAATTAAATGGAGTCTTTATCATGGAATCCAGCAACCTACTCTCTGAATTTAATTTGGACATGGAAACATGACTACTTTTAAACAATAATTTTATCAATTCTAGCCCAGCTGAGTTAAAGAAATCAGTATAAGATTTTTATAGAATGGGTAAGTAGTAGAATAATGCTATTCTGAGATTTAAAAAACATAGCCCTTTGTGAGGTATATGTAGTTATACAATGTTCCAAATAAAAGATGTCATACATTAATGAATGTTGTTTCATTAAGTTTATCTCAAGTTGAGTCAACAAATCGTAATGTTAGCATTACTAGAAGAAAATTAATTCTAATCAGAGGTACCTGAAATAACTAATTCAAAATGGTTGCTGGGTTTCATTAAACAGTTACTCAAATTGTATCAGCAGGTGTAACTTCCAGGCTGCTTCACTCCACTAGGCATGTCCAAATCAGTTCCTCCCTCATCTGGAACCAAAGCTACCTTATTATAGTTAGACGCATTGTCATCATTTTAATTAATGAAAAACTCCTGCGAAGGCATGTTGGTTTGAATCTGTTAAGACAACACAGAAGAAGAGGACTGCAACAGTTGTAATGCTTGATTTAACTGTTTAAAAAACATGCTTTGACTGTCAAGCATGAAATGTAATGTTAAACTAGATGGCTTAATTCTGTTCTTGTCATCAACCATATCAGGGGGGCCGCAACTTTACCAGCTAAACAAAAAATGACACACCGGCTCTGACAAAAGGTGTAAAAACAATGCAAACAAGAACAATACCATCCAAGTGTAACAGTTGAATGATTTAGAACTTTTGTCTTGATACATTCACCAGAATTCATCAGATTTGCAATATGTTGATCGTATATACTCGTTTAGCTCACATGACACCAATCACATTATAGAAGCTATGCATAAACAAATAAATATAATTCTATAGTCATTAAATGGTAACTGACTTCAGGGCAATACTATTGTTTATCTAAAAATACCTCTGTGTATGTTCTCTATGTTCTGGCAAAGTAATTGTTGCTGTCTTTGACACAGATTCTGGCTAAAAAGAATCAGCTGACCAGTCCCCTCACCTAGTGAGTAAATAAATATTAATCGAGGCAAATAAATACACATCTTGATGCTGTACCACAAAAACAGCATCCAAACATAGAGCAGTTGTTTTCAAAATCATCAGAAAATTACTGTAGAGAAGAGAGAGTGAAACTTTCACCAGTAGATAAAGTCTATATAATTACCATCATTCATAATTCATTAGGTTTGCTTCTTAATGTGTACTTCATCATTCACAGTTTAATCCCTGACCACCAGGCCCTCATTCTTTCCACCAATCAGAAGCATTTAATTGGCTCAATGGAAAAAAAAGACTTTCAGAGTTATTGTAAGTCTGCAATGAGGGCACCAAAGAAGAGAATGTAGCCATTGGAAAAGTCTAGTCATATTCTTCAGCTACTGAATCACTTCAGTTTGCCCTTTCAAAGCTTTTTACAAATATAGCAACATGTCACACAATGAAACACTATAGAAATGAGGATGGCAGGAGTACCAAAGCAACAACTGATTGTTTTTTTCATTTGGGAGTTTATATTAGGAGATCAGAAGGAGCTGAGTTCTGAAGTGGGTAGTTGGCATATTTACAGCCAGTGGCAGGGGTCATCCTACATTTATCTCTGTGGTCTAAACTGCAGTAATCTTGAATGCAGTAATGGAAATGTACTTACTCACTACACTTTATTCACTAACTAGATATGGAGAAGAACATGTGACACTCAACAACCAAATGGTATATAATAAAATGTTCCCCTAAACTAGATCTGTGATGTTTCACACACACACCTTGCTGATTATGAAAACACATCATTTTGCTGAGTGACTTGCGGTAGAACCATGGAATGGCTTTGTGCATGTGTGTGTGTGTGTGTGTGTGTGTGTGTGTGTGTGTGTGTGGGGGGGGGTGTCTATATTATATGTTCGAAGTTTGAAAATTTAGAACGTTAAATAATCAAATTTAAATGTTTGAAGTTTCAAACATCGATCATATAATAATAAAAAACAAAACAAAAACAAACAGAACTTACCTGACTAGTGTAGGCAGGGGAGCAAGCCGCCCTGCACCCCCCACACACCCTGCTCTTTAAATATACCAACTCCGAGACTGCACTATAGTGCAGCCGTTAGTTTTGGGGTTTTTTTTTTTTTTTTTACATATTTTCAAAGTTTTATAACTTCAAACATTTAAATTTGATATTTTAATGTTCGAAGTTATAAAACATCAAACATATGATATAGACCAGTGTGTGTGTGTGTGTGTGTGTGTGTGTGTGTGTGTGTGTGTGTGTGTGTGTGTGTGTGTGTGTGTGTATATATCTGTGTCTAAATGCATGGAGGTAAGGTACTGAATGAATGTCCCTAGTGGTTCCTGGTTTTGCTCATACTTTACCTTAGATCTCCTAAAATGTGTAATTTTCAAATCACCGAGAATTACAATTAACCAATATTAGTCATGCCAGTCAGAGTTTCATAGCTCTTACTGTTCAGAAAATGCATATCAAGACTTTCATAGTTTCTGTTGTTCAGAAATTACATACCAATGAAACACCCTGATTTTCCCTTATATTTATTTATTTATTTGACATTTATTTATTTGACATTTGTTGATCGGGAAGGTCCAACTAGGCAAAGGTCTTTTTTCAGCGGAGGCCCGGGGAAAAAAGCTCCACATTACAACAATAAGATTAACACAAGAAAGTAATGTACATGACAAACATTTGACAGACTATGAAGTTTTACTGAAAATATTCCTTGTTAGTAAAAATAAGAAGAAAGAGGCAGAGAGTGGGGCTAACAGGTAACAGTAGGGAAAGGAAGAAAGAAAAAGTAAAAGTCATGTTGGGGCAAATCGAATCTAAATTTGAATAAGAGGAGGGGGTGGAGGAGAGTAAAGGATAGAGAGTAGGAAGAAAGTAGTATTGGGGTAGGGGCAGGGTTCATGTGGTATGATCATGCAGACATATCCAGGTGCTGTTTAGATGTTGCTTGAGTGTTTTCTTAAATTCTTGGGCATTGGAAATATTTCTCAGGGCCAAGGGAAGTTTGTTCCATTGGGTGGCAGGAGAATAGCTATAAAGATTCTGTCCAATTGAATTCTTAGGTTTGTGAATTTGTAATAGGTATTGGTCAGAGCTTCTGAGGGAGCAAGAGAGGGTGTAGAGGGACATTAGTGATGAGATGCTAGGGCAGGAAGAGGGTTTGTTTGAGACAGAGTGGATGATTAGATGTTGAGAAGATAAGAGTTGGTTAGGAAACTCAAGCCAGCTGAGTGTTCCCAGAGCATGGCAGTGGTGAGATTTAGGAGGCAGATTAGCAGCAAATCTGCCTATTTTGTTATAGGTAGTTTCTAATTTGGAGAGAGGTGAAAACTGTAAGTAGTTAGAATTTGTGAGCCATAGAAAAGGTTGGGGAGGAGGTAGCCATGGGTGAGTGAGATTCTAGCGTCATGGGTGAGAAACCTTTTATTTCTATATAGTAGGCCAAGCTTTTGATGGATTTTCTTAATACAACGATGAACATGCAATTCAAATTTGAACTGATCATCTATGGTCCTCCAAGGAGCTTTGTATGGGTTTCAGCAGTGATGGTAGTGTTATTAAGTGAAGAGATGGTAAATGATGACTAAAGGTGGTAGAGGGATTTAGGGAGGACAAGGAGGAACTTTGTCTTTTTGGGGTTAAGTATGACTTGGTTATTAGTTAGCTAGGATTCAGGGAGGTTCAAGGATTTCTGTGTGATGGTTAGCAGGTCAGTAGGGTTGTCAGCAATAGAGATGATAGTGGCATCATCTGCATACTGCATGAGGGAGGACTGTGGGCAGGATGGATGTAGTTGATTGGTGAATATGTTAAAAAGAAGGGGACCTAGAATTGATCCTTGAGGAACACCTATTTTGATGGGGAGAAAGGGAACGAGAGTAGAGAGCAATTTGATGGACTGCTGCCTGTCTGTAAGGTAGCTGTTGAACCAATAGATAGTTGGTGTGGATAAGTTGAGTTGGGACAGTTTGGAGAGGAGGATGGGGTGGGAGACCATGTCAAAGAGAGATCCAAGAAGATGCAGGACACTAGTTTATTGTTATCTCTGGCAAGGGAGATAGAATTAGTAAAGGAGATGACAGCAGTAGTGGTACTATGATGGTGTGGAAGCCATGCTGAATTGGGATGATAAGGTTTTCATGAGTGAGGTAGGCTAACAATTGTTTGTGGACACAGTGTTCATGTTTTTTTAGAGAGGGGGAGATTATGGCTATAGGCTGGTAATTTGAGAGTTCTATGGAATTCCCTCCTTTGTAAATTGGTATGTGTGGATTTTTTTTCCAAATAGAGGGGACAGTGGATTCCCTAATGAAGCAATTTATGAGGATAGAGACTGGGTATGCTATAGATTTGACAGCAGTCTTCAGGAAGAGAGATGGCAATTTATCAGCTGAAGGGGAACATGGGTTTAGTTTAAGCAGAAAGTTTCTAATGTAGCTAGTAGGGACTGTTTTTAGTGATAAGGGAAGTTGTGCAGTTGGGGGGGGTGGTGGGGAGAGAAAGATTGGGTGGGTTGGATGTCTGCATGAATTTATTGATGGTATCAATAAAGTATGAGCTGACGAGAGATGCAGTTTCTAGGGGTGTGTCATAGGGGCAAGGGTTGGGTGTGGAAGGATTGCCTGGGTGGAGAATATGGTTAATAGTATTCCAGAACCTTTTGGGGTTTATGGGTGAAGTAGTTTGATGACTGTGGTAGACTTTTTTTGTCATTACTAATGTGCATTTTAGTCAGATTCTGGAGTGCTCTATATATTTGGAAGTTGGTGGGAGATTTGGTTTTGGTCCAGAGTTTCCATGTGTTATCTCTTTTGTGTATTAGAGACTGAGTAGAGTTAGTGAGCTAAGGAGAGCACTGAGATTTGACTCTGACAGTTCTGGACAGGGCAAGAGAATTAAGTGTGTTAAGGAAGATAGAATTAAATTGAAGTACAACTTCATCTAGAGGTGGGAAGAACCAGTCTATAGCTTGGAGAGAGCTGTTAAAAGTCTCAGGGTCAAAGTTAGTTAACTTTCAGCATTCTTTAAATCTGTGAGGTTGAGAATTATGGGGGAGAATCTTTGGATACATACTGGGCTGTGATCACTTTTGGAGTCTGGTAGGGATTCAGGGTGGTGATAGAGCTGAGGATTAGAGACAAGAATCCAGTCGATGATGGAGCTAGGATTAGTGAGGTTATGATTTATTTATTTATTATTTGTTTACTGGGAAAGTTCAATTTGGAACAAAACCAATTTTCAGTGGAGGCTTGGGGAGAAAAGCTCTAGATGCACATCTTTGTAACATGAGAGGAAACCAGAGCACCCAGAGGAAAGCCACACGAATGCAGAGAGGACATGCAAACTCCACACAGAAGGCACCCCAGCCGAGAATCAAACTGGAGAACCTCTTGCTGTGAGGTGACAATACTACCGCTGCACCACTGCGCCATCCATGATGAAAAGTGGGAGTAGAGATAAGTTGAGTGTATACATATAGGTTTATACTGATGGTAGCGGCATTAAAGCAGAGAGTTAGCCAACTGATACTGATGCTGCCAAGTATTATAGTCTCATTGTGTATATTGTCAGGCATCCATTGGAGAATCTGTTCTATAACTGTATGTTATCTCCTGGAGGTATGTAGATGGTGACTATTGTTAGGCTTTTATGATTGTTGGGCTTGTAATTAGCTATAATGAGTTCTGCTGGGTGAAAAGAGGGGGGAGGGTTAGATGGGGGTTAGGTTTAGGATGTCAGCATATACAATGGCAATACCTCCACTTTTTTATGAGTTCTGTTATGGCATATAATGTTGTATCTATGGGGAAGAAATTCATTGTGTAAATTGTGAGGTTGTAGCCATGTTTTAGAGAGTGTAACAATGTTGGGAGAATATTGCTCTATCCAAGAGTGAAATTTAGTTGTCTTATTGAGGATACTGTAGATGTTGATGGAGTACAGGGATAGATGTTTGGGGTTGATGTTAGGTGTGTGCAGAGGGGTTTGGTAGGCTGTGATAGGAGTTGAATGCCCTGTCCATTTATTAACCAGGTAAACCCACTTTTAATGGGCAACCCAGAAGTACTGACTGGTTAAATAAAGTGTCAATCCATGTGGCCTTGACTACACAAAGCAGTTCATTAAGAGCTCAGAGACTTAACCTTCTGTACTAACTGACAACCCTTCATTAACTTCTTCATTTTCTGGTAAATCACTGAGGATTACAATCAGTCAGTGAAGTCCGTCATTAAAGCTTCATGTTCTTGTCAATCAGAAAATGCATGTCGATGCAAAACCTGCAGTTCTGTTACCTTTTTAAGTAAGTTCGAGCTGTTTGCTTCTTGCCCATCTCTGATTTTGCCCTATATTTGTGTTTTTTCTTGCATTGTTTTTTTTTTTTTTTTTTTTGTAAATCACTAAGGATTACAGTCAATAATTCCATAAATAAGAGTCTCATAGTTCTTATTGTTTGAAAAATGCATAACCATATAGCACCTATTGCTCTATTAATTTTTTACGTGAATTAGAATTGTCTGATATTTAAGTCTCTGAGCTGTTCATGAACAGCTTCCTGTAATTAAAAGTGCAGTGTTCGAATCCTTCCAACCACACTTGCTTATTGTGTAACTTTGAGCACTGAATTAGTCAGTCCTCCAGAGTCACCCCTGAAATGGGACTCTTTGTCCAGTGGGTTTACATAGTTAACAAAAAGATAAAATTAAGTCATATTTAAATACATACTTTTTTAGGCCTTTGTCCCCCATTATTTTTGGCTTTGTCCAGAATTCTTGAGCAAAGAATTTGAGAGGTATTTTGTTCTGTTCTTTTTAAAATGTGTAGTATTCTGACAAATTTGCATGTGGACTGCATTCACTAAACATTAACAGACATGTGAGTTTCAGATTTTGAGTGGAATTCAAAAAAGTTTACTGAGAGGGTTAAGCCCATTTCCAGTTCAGGGACAGGTTTATCGCAATGCTGGACTTTGAAGAGGTACAGCACTGTAGGAGACTATATCTGTGGCCTACTGCAAATGAGTGATTCCAGGAGACGGTCATATGTTAATTAGATATGTGCTCCCCCTAGAGATACATGCCATAAGGCATTTATGCAGCCAAGCTATTCAGTACTCAGAGTGTTGCTCAGCTGTGTCAGTTAGATCAGCTTGCGGTATTAATGAGCATGGCCAAAAGGTTATTTTCAGTCATTGATTTCAATGTTAGAGGTAAATAACATGGAGTTTTGCAGATAGGTAGTGTTGGGTGTGTGGTAGCATGTGTGTATGAGTATGGTTGCATGTGTGAGTCTATGTAGGGGGGTGACTGTCTTAAGGTGTCCATATGTGCATGTTTGTGTGTGTGTGTTTGCAGTAGGGGGGGTTGGTGAGGGCATAGTTAGAATAGGTGTGTGTGTGTGTGTGTGTGTGTGTGTGTGTGTGTGTGTGTGTGTGCACGTGTGCGTGTGTGTGTGTGTGTGCCTGCTTATGTGTGTGTCTGTGTGCATGTGCACTGTGGATGTCATACCTATAAACTCCCATATACTAACAGGCAAATGCTATAATATTGGGTAGACACCAGATACCAAAATTATTGCCCCCGGCTCATGTAAAAAGTTAATAGAACAACAGTTTTGCAACAGAAATGGGGCTGAGGAAATACTCAACACCAGGGATGTTAGAACAACAGTTTTGCAGCATGAGGGATGTATGGAGTGGGGGAACACTAGACAGCTGAGTTATTAATAGAACAACAGTTTTGAGGCACAAAGAATAGGAGAGAGCACTGCACACCAACAGCACTTAGTTAATTACCCTGATTCCTTTAAAAAAGGAGAGAAAGTTTCAAACCCTGTAGCCTTTATACAATGACTAGCTCTTCACCATATTAGTCCTCTGTGCTAACACTAGACACCAGGGATAGCTGTTAAATATTACGCTAAGTCAAAAAATAAAAAATAAAAGTGCAACAGGGAAGAAAGCTTCAAACCTCATACCTTTGCCACATGAAACATCTTATAAAGAACACTTTGGCCCTCTGAAATATGCAAGCAACCTTATTTTTAAGTATTTTCTAAATAATAGTAATACATATCAAACTCTAATGTCTTGTATGATTAATTGAGTACAATGCTCAATGAGATATGAGGAACAGGTCAGGTATAAGGCAAATTGAAAGGATATTATGTAAAATCTGGTATAGCTGAGAAGAATGGAACCATGCCCATTTATGTGGGGGGGAGGTGGAGGAGTGGCTGATGTACCTCTTAAAAGCATGTTTAAGACTTCTGGACAAAGTTGTGAGAAACACTAGACAGCACCAGGGAATTTTTTAAATATTAAAGTTAATAGAACAACAGGTCTATCTTTGCAATGCAGTTTGTGGACAATAGAGAGAAAGAAAATCTAATGCCTGATATTATTGACAGACTGTAATCATCTGTGATTTATTAGTGTGTCTGTGGGTGTCTGTGTGCATGTGCAAAGTAAGAGGTGTGTCACTGCATGTGTGTGTATGCATGTATATATGTGTGTGTGTGTAAATATGTGTGTACGTGTGTATGTGTTTGAATGAGTGCATCTGTGTGGACAGTGAATGAGAGGTGCCTGTGTCAACATGATGTATGGACCAGCTGAGGTGCTTGTCACAGCAAAGTGCTAATTTGTACTTGTGATAATTATGAGCAATTCAGAGACATGCAGATTAGTTGATAATGAGGTCTTTCCTCATTGTGGCTAACATGTCTCTGATGAATCGTGTTTTTTGAAAACATAAAAACAGACCCTTTTGGCTGTAGCTTTTATCACCTGTGGTAAGCTTTCTTTCTGAATGCCTGGCTTTGTTTCCTTTAGGAAATGCTTGCTAATGCAAAGCTTGTTATTCTAGCAAATGTTTAACTATATAAGAAATATTTGAAAGTGTTCCTAATGTTAGATGTTTATGTCTGATTCTTGAGCTACAAAGTTGAGTGGAAAGAGGGGAGTTCAGTGGGTTGCACTGTATAGTTCTGACAGCAGGGAGCAGAGAAACATTTCTGGGCAATTGTTTATGAATGTATTCATTCACTTGCTCTCAA
Organism: Protopterus annectens; assembly: GCF_019279795.1. Taxonomy (NCBI): domain Eukaryota; kingdom Metazoa; phylum Chordata; order Ceratodontiformes; family Protopteridae; genus Protopterus; species Protopterus annectens. Next base: position 1,214,097,299 of record NC_056743.1, read on the forward strand.
TAAGATATCTGAAGTGTACAGTTATACAGATGACTGTAACTGATGGGGTTTTGTGTGTGTGTGTGTGTGTGTGTGTGTGTGTGTGTGTGTGTGTGTGTGTGTGTGTGTGTGTGTGTGTGTTTAGAATTTAGTTCTCACCCCTCCCTGATTTTTACCCCATATTTCTGGTCTGCTTCTCTTAAAATGTAAGGCTTTCTGGTAAATTGTTATGGAATGCAATCACTATAAATGACAAATATGAGTTTAAAACTTTATACCTTTCAAAAATGTTTCTAACACAAAATGTGTTATACTAGCACCTTTCTACTTTTCTAAGACTAATATGTAAAATCTGTTCCTGAGTTTGGGTTTTTATTTCAGATTTTTTAAGCTAAAAGGTTGGGAGAGCATGAGGGGTACAATGAGTTGTATTGTATGGTTTTTCATAACAGTGAGATGAAATACACTTTATTTATGTATTCATTTTTTTTTCATTTGATCAAAAGCAAACATGCAAACATCTTAGATGTATGCAGTCATACATAGGGCTGCATTTGATTGCCACATCTATGTGTTCTTGTGTGTGTGTGTGTGTGTGTGTGTGTGTGTGTGTGTGTGTGTGCGTGTGTGCGTGTGTGCGTGTGTGTATGTCTGTGAGCGTGTGTGCGTGTGTGCGTGTGTGTGTGTAAATACATGGCTCCTGCATCCCATTTTATGGTATAAAGGAAGGAATCAAGGGCAGTAAATAAGAGCATCTTAATATCAAACATACTCTTTGGGGTTGATTCCTTGGTTTTCTTCTTTTGTTGACTGTTGATAGTATGTTTATTATTTGGTTGTGAAAAAAGGACAGCATAAAGTCTGTGAGTTTAATGCTACTATTTTAACTGTGAATACATTCTTAATTTTGCTTGTTTTTCACAGACTTGCAGGTGTGAAATGCACTGCGTTGGACAACAACTGTTTCTCTTGCAGTTAGTGCAGATGAGCACATCTCTGAGCTATTAATGGGATGTTTTGCATAGTGCAGAATTTAATTCCCTTAGAATTATTTTGTCTACAGTTTAAAGGCTACCTATGAGAAGATATACCTGTGTGCAGTGGGCTATTCTAGGCTGTTAGCAAATGCATAACACATTTGTCTTTTGAATTTCTGTATCCTTCACCTAGCCACTAATTAGTGCTTAACCATATGCTGTTTGACTGTGAATTCCAGCATGTCTTTTGTAGTTTAATGAGTTGCCAGATGCATTTTCAATAAATGCAAGTTTCAGTGAACAAGTTTCAGAGAACTTTAATATTGCTAAGTCTGGTTTTAGTGTTTTGAGTAGTTTGTTTTATTTAGGGAATTGCTGCCAGTGTGCTTGCTGTAAAAAAATCCAAATCTCTGTGAGCATTGTAAAGGTAAAGAGAAAATAGTATGCATATAGATAGGTCTGAATAATGCTTTACTGTAACTTTAGAGAGGCAGCCAAGTAATGGGATATTGGTATGGCTGGGTCATGAGCCTGCTTAGATCCCCATTTGACCATGGTGCAGCTATGTGTGTGTATGTGGACTGGACAAAGTTTAAAATAATTGGGGGAAGCCTAACAGAGACATATTTTAAATGTTGCTCATGTAAACTTAGAAAGTTGATAGAATAACAAGATTTGTGTTAACATGCATTTTATGAAGGATGTGAAGTCTGAAACTTAAATGTCTGCCATTATTTAGTGACATCAGTCATCAATGATTTTTCCAGAAAACCACACATTTTATGAAGAAAAGACCAAAACTATGAGGCAAAAATCTAGACATTCCGTGCAAATTAAGACAGTTGTGAGGTACGGTGTGTGTTTAAAAAAGAAGCTCCATTTGCTGTAACTTTTATTATTGTTAGAATGCTTGAGCCCAGTCAAAGTAAGCTGTGTAGGAGAGTCTGCATAATGTGTTTTTTACCTGTATGTCCCATGAAGAGACTACACATTAAGTTGAGGGAGCTATTCAAATAAAATAAACATATTGCTGCGGGAGTGAGGGGGCTGACTATATTAAATACTTTACTTTAAGTTAGTTTCGTTTTAAATATTTGAGGACAGCAGCTTTGTCACCTATTTATACACTGCAGAGAACATCTTGGCTATGCGCACTAAATTTAAATTTTCACTTGAAGATCTGATGGCCTAATAATGCAAGGTTAAATTTGGCATTGCATCTATAACTTTGCTTGATGAGATCATTTAAGCGCACCACTTTCCTCCCACTTACCCCATAGACAACTTAAAGGGAGAAATTTTGTGATTAAATAGGTACTGCTGGTTACTTGGATAGAATGTTTGACAACTAGTCATTTTTGCTATAATGTGTTCTTTTATATTCCTTTTTAATTGGCAGCAACAGTTTTCTAGTTGAATCTGAAATGACATTTTATTTTAAAGAAGAAAGGTAGCTGTCTCAGTTGCCTTACACTCTGCAGACCTGGTAGACATTGCTATTTTAAATTTGGAATAAAAGTTGTGAAGCCAAAAAAAACTACAAAGAAAAAGTGACAGATGTGTAAGCATCTGTAGCTACTAATTAACAATAAACTATTAGGAGAATATTTTTCTGACTAAAGACTTTTGGTACAAGTATGTTTAGCAGACTTAGAAAGAACACAGCACAATCCTTCTTGATTTCTTTTTGCATACTGTCTATTGACATTCCTTTGCTATTTTCCCAGACTTTTGAGGCTTACACTGCCAGAGAATTCTATCATACAAATAAATGCACAGGGCACAGAGGAAGATGGGTATGTGTAGGCTATTTTTATTTTTTATTCCATTTTATACAAGAAATATAGAAAGAAATGATACAGCAGGCCTGTGATTAGTGCGAGACTGGATACACTATAATAGTGTGGCTTTTTGTGAAGCAATGATCAACTACTTATGGAGATGCTTCTCACTTCTGGCTTGGTGCTGGACATTCAAAGTAGTGTATTTCAGAACTAGTAGTAGCACTTGTCATCATATCTTTGTTTGTTATGCTTTTGCTGGAGTGCTTGCTGCTCTCATAATTTGAAAGAACAGTGAAACACTTCATGATATGATTTCTGTATCTGAACAGCATTGCCAGGAGGCTGCAAAGTCCTCTGTGAAAGTCTGTCATGGCTTATTATGCTCCAGGACATACAGTTTGTTTGTTTGTTTATGCTTTTTTAACTAAAGTAAGCTCTACTAAATGATTACCATTCATAGAGGAAATAGAACAACTTTACAAGGGGATACAGTTAACTGTACATATGACATACGTATCTAAATGATCCTAGCTTGGTTTGTGGTTTACTGTGGAGTTTACTGGTAAGAGAAGTTTTATTTGAATTTATATTGTATTTGTTATCACTGTTTTTAACCATTTGTAGGTAGGAAGGGATAACGTGCTAACAAGATTTACTTTGATTTATATTTTGTTGTTTTACCTTTAATTTTACTGTTGGTTGTTAGAAAGGGAGAGGTTTTAGACAGGCAAGCTCTAGCCACCCCAAGAGCCTAGACAGCTATAAATTCACACAGACAACAGAAAAGAAAATCCTGAGCATACCCAAACAATCCTAGCTTGGTTTATAATTTATTGTGGAGTTGACTTGTGAGAGAAGATTTATTTGAATTTATATTGTATTTGTTATCACTGTTTTTAACTGTTTTTATGTAGGAAGGGATAACTTGTTAACAAGATTTACTCTGATTCATATTTTATTGTTTTACCTTTAATTTCACTGATGGTTGTTAGAAAGGGAGAGGTTTTAGACAGGCAACCTCTAGCCACCCCAAGGGGCCTAGGCAGCTATAAATCCACACAGACTGCAGAGGAAAATCCTGAGCATATTTAAACAATCCTACCTTGGTTTGTGATTTATTGATCTTTACTGTTAAAAAGAAGTGTGACTGTGGGTTTGTTTAGAAGGAAACAAAAAAAGAAGGAAAGGAAGACGTTCACAACAAATAGCAAGGAAAAAAAAGAAACTGATTAATTACTGTAAAGGAAAGAGAATATGTAGTAAAACTGGCACTGCTTTGTTATGTAACACACTGGTTACAGGAAATGATGATATTTTTTATCGGAAAACCTTCAGTCTACAGAAAAAGGATAATTTTTCCAACAGAGAAGGTAGAAAATAGAGGCAAGGAACAGGAGAAAAGGAAGAAATCAAAACTGAACATGGAAGGACTGATTACTGTTAGAAAAAAAAGAGAAAGACAGATGTAACTACATGGCTCAAGCTGTAAATTTACAATACCAGCTAGATGAGAATTTAATACACAATGAAAGCACTGGGATTAATAAGAGTAATGGTAATTCATAGGTTCATAGGTATTTACTAGGCTAACAACCACAAGGGCCTTTTTAAGCCTAGCCATGCATCCCAAATCTCTGATGAGTTCTGATACCTTTGATAAGTTTAAGCATGGGCCTGGAAGATGAACCATTTACAGGTTACCTGTTTGCATTAGAGACATAGGTGCCAAACCAGGGATGAATTTCCAGTTTTCCATCCAATTGCCCAAGTTGCACTTGAATTGAATTAGGGAGGAACTCTGCTTCACATGGATGGGGAGCCTGTTTCATAGATGGGGTAGTCTCTGGGATACATATCTATCTCTCCACCAGGTTCTATTTATATTACAGGCAAGGTTTAAGTCTTTAGTATGGGTAATTCTGGTACTGTTTGTTTTGTGGATATGCAGGAGGTCCATCAGAGTGTGGTCTGACAATGCCCTGTATGCCAGGCATAGATCTCCCCTCAAAAGCCTGTAGGAGACAGAATACAGGGATAGGGTCTTGAGGTGGTCTGCATAGGACATATTAGTTATGCCCTGTATTCTTTTAGTTAGGAACCTCTGTGGACGTTCCAGTTGTTGAATATGCCTGGTTAGGTACATACCAAAGGGGGCATTGTACTCAATGATAGGTCTGATGAATGCCGAATACAGTGGAACAATGACTTCCTTGGACTTAGATGCCATACCTTCATGTATAAGTTGCACAACATAGAATGATTTCCTCACTACTATAGATATGTTATGCTCAATGGCTAGATTACTGTCTGAGTGTCCCTAAGTCCCTGACTACTAGTCAGCCCTTTGGGGTGTGTTCTCAATATGATAGCTACCAGGGATGGATGACTTCATGAAGGATACTGATATGCATTTCTTGGCATTTAGTTTTAGTCCGTGGCTCTCACACCAGTTGTTTGTCTGTGCCAGACCCTCCTGGAGAACATTAATGTCAGTGTGAGATTCAATGACAACTCCTAAATTGCAATCATCTGCAAATTTAGTCAGCCAGAGATCACTGACATTGGCCTTGACTTCAGAGAAATAAATGCCAAAAAGGAGCAGTCCAAGGACTGAACTCTGAAGGACTCCACTTGTGACTGGCCTCTTTGTAGAGGTGGACTCCCCAATTCTAACTTATTGGGTCCCGTCTGTGAGCCATTTGGCTATCCACCAGGTGACATAAGGGTTTGTGCCTATCCTCCTGAGTTTGTCAACAATGCCCAAGTGGGGTATTATGTCAAATGCCTTGTCCAAGTCAAGGTAGGCAGTGTGAATAACTTTTCCCTCATGCATTGCTTTGGTGACCTTCTCAAAGAAGCCCACCAGTTTGAGTAGGCATAACTTGCCCTTGACAAAACCAAACAGGGTTGGGTCCAGTGTCTGGAGGTTTGCTATGTCATTATTTATCATTTTCATGAAAATTCTTTCCATGGCTTTGCATATGAGATTAATGAGACTTATGGGTCTGTATTTTCCAAGGTCTGTAGATGACCCACCTTTGTGCAGAGGGATGACTGTTGCTGTTATTCATTCATGAGGCATGAAGCCTGTTTGGAGGCTACAGTTAAATAGCAATTATAGAGAGGCTGGTAGGTCATTTTTCATGCAATTTAGAAAGCATCCTAGCATACTGTCTGGGCCTATTGATACAGTGTTCTTGGCCTTAGAGGGAGCATTAAGGAACTGTTCCCTAGTGATAGCAGAGGGAGTCATATTTGATGGTATTTCCTGAGGGAAGGCTGAAGGGGAGAAAGGGGTAAAGTTGGAGATGAATTTATCAGCCAGTAGGTTTGCTATATCTTTTAGCTCAGTATAGGTGGGTCCATTTACAATGAGCTCTGCACACAACTGAGTATTGCCTTTGAGGTTGTGGACATAGCTAAAGAATGCTTTGTGATTGTCCATAGCCTTTCAGGCCAAACATACCTCAAATTTGGCTTTTGTAGACTTTGCCTTCTGAGTTGTTTGTTTCGTTTGAGAGTGCTTTTATGCTGCTGCACCTCCTAATTGTTGCTATGATTTTCCTCCTTCTGTTATACAGCCTATTGATATTGTGATTCCACCAGGGTGGCTTGTTTTTTGAGTTAGTTCTGCACTTCATCCTGGTGGGTACAGCTGCCACTATGCAGCTATTAATATGCTTGTACAGGGTTTCTGTGAACAGTTATGCATAGGCAGCTGTGTTCTCAGGGTTTATGGGGGCTTGAAATTTTGCTAGGTTATCACTTAATAGCAGGAATTTAGCCTTAGAATAGTTCCTGAATATACCAGGTTTAGCTGGGGGTCCAGGTTTTATTTTTTACTTCAAAGGAGACCAGTTTGTGGTTTGATCTTACCAAGGAAGACATTACAGTATGGGGGTGTGCAGCACTCATCCATAATAGAGAGGTCTAGATCCAGTATAGTTGCACCCCTGGTTGGTGTATTAGCAATTTGGTCTAGGGAGTTTATGTTTGCAAAATACAGGAACTCTGTTCCTGTACAGTTGGTGTCATATAGGATTTGCAGTTAATAGTGGGGTAATTAAAGTCACCCATGAATATGGTATTAGGTTGGATGGTGAGTGTTTCCAATAAGTTTAAATGAGTCTACTTTTAAAGCTCGAAGTTTCAAAACTTCTAATTTTTTGTGGTTGAGATCATGAACTAGAGGTTTTGAAACTTCAAACTGTTTAAATGGAGATCACCATACAGCGCAGAATGGGAATACCATTTTCCTCACTGTAGTGTGATCTTAGAGTTAGTATATTTAATTAGCAGGGGGTGTGGGGAGTGCAGAGGGAAGTCCCCCTGCAAGAACATAAAAAAAATGTTTTTATTTTTTTTTTGCAGGAGTTTTTGGTCTCCACCCTAAGAGATTCAAAGTTATGAAACTTCGAGCATTAAAAGTAGACCCATTTAAATACATGGTATTTCCTGGGTCATAGAGAGGGACCTATAGCTTGCAAGGAAGTGGTATTAGATTTTGCCTGTGGTGATTTGAACATGGAGCAGCTGTAGTGCATTGTCCTGTTTGGCCAGCCTTGAGGTATATTTATTTTTGATGCAAATCTAGATACCTCCAGCTTTAGTCCCTGCCTGTGTAATAGCTGGACTAAATGTGTGGAAGGCATTATAATCTTGCACTGTTGGTGTGCTCTCCACAGCTTTAAACCATGTCTCAGTGACCTCACAGACATCAGTACTATCTACAGTGAAGAGAGCTTCTAGGAAGTGGAGTTTTTTTGTTTAGAATCCTGGCACTGAGCAGTAATGCCTATAGATTTTCTTGGTTTTGATTTGTTATGTCAGAAGTACTTTCAGTTTGGCATTGCCTAAAAATGCACTATGGGGGAAGATACTGTATTAGCTAGTATTCGATAGCTTACAGGAGAGAGGTGCAGACCATCCCTGTCAAAGCAGCATAGTCTGTTGACCATCTCTTTCCATGCTGACAAATATTACACTCATTTAGAATGACACCAAAAACTAAGCCAGTTATTAAAGTCAGTCATCTTTTGTTCATATTGTGGCATCATCCTTGGAGAAGGTAAAATGCTGCTCAGTTCTAGGCCCATACCAGCCTGAGACACATATTCCGAGAGCTCTGTTATGTCTGTCTTCATATAGTCTAGGAAGTACATCTCAGATCATTTATTCCCACATGGACTATGACTGAGTCATACTGGTACTTGTGGTCCAATGACCTGAGTGCGTGCGTAATGAGGCAGATCATAACCCCTGATAAGCAACTGACCATGACTTTGTCCTTACTCAGCCTGGTGAGATGGACATCAGAGTGTCTGATGGAGTCTCCAATGACCAGAATGTTGAATTCTGTGGTGGCTTGCCTTATGGGCTCAGAAATAAAGGCTCCATGAGATGTGGCTGTATGTGTTGATCTGGGTGTTTTGAAAGAGTGTATTTGGGGCTGCTGGTAGTATTTGTTATGTGTACTTCATCTAGGAGGTCTTTGTGGTTTAGGAAGGTTACATTTAAGTGCCTTAGCATATGTGGGTCTATATGTCTGGTTTGATTTGTGTGAGATGGGTGCAGTGTGTGTACTACTGGCAACCTTATTGAAATTAGAAGTACTTTTATGTGAGAACTTTACCTGCAGTGACATTGTGTAAATACATCTGTCACATACCACATCAGTTAGTTTGAGAATTAACTGGTTGTCAGTAAACATGAGGGAATTTCTAAATTGCCTCAGTCTGCCCATATCCACCAAGCTGGTAAAGGAGATAGTGTGAAAGTTGATATCCATGGCAACAGACACTTTTCTATTCATTAGACAGTTGCAGTGAGAATATAAAGGAGTGAGAATATAAAGCAATGTCAGGAGTATTTGCTTTTCAACTCTGGGGACAGTGCTTGTCACTTCAAACTAGTTGTCCTGTGTGCAGTTAGGTATTGGTGAAATTTCAATTTAACTTTTACAGGAAAAATGTCACTCAAGGTGTGTGTGTGTGTGTGTGTGTGTGTGTGTGTGTGTGTGTGTGTGTGCGCGCGCGCACGTGTGTGTGTGTGTCTGTGCAGGGCACTGCCATAAATTTGAGGGGAGACTAGTAAGTAGACTCTGAAAATTTAAGGATGAAGTATTTAGGCGGATATTCTCAAGTAAGAAACAAATCAAGCTGTACTTACTAAAAACAAAAAATTAGCTTGTCAAGAATGATTAAAAGAGTGGAGTCATGTAAATGGTTACTGCCTGGCTAATAGTAATGTTGGTGTCACCACAGCTTCACTCACCTGGGATCAGGAGCGGCCCTAGGTCAACTGGTGCCCTAGGCAAAAGGGCTCCACGGCGGCCCCCACCACATTACCTGGTGCCCCCATCCTGGTCTACCCATACCAAATAAATACTGGAAAAACGCCCCTGCTAGACCGGCACCCTAGGCGGCCGCCTAGTTGGCCTATGCCTAAGGCTGGCTATGTCTGGGATATAATACTCCTTTGCTTCTTCTTTTACTAGAAGCAAAACCTTAGCAGCAGTCCCAAGATAAGAAGCAGGCCACAGCCTGTTTGGTGATCCACAGTCTTGCCCCAAATGATGCAAGAGTCTGTAGGCTTCTTGTAGCCTTTTCCTGGTACATGCCTTGAATAGTAGCCAGACCAATCAATATCATCAAGCACAGACACTCACGGCCCAACCAGAAACAGTCGGGAATCAAAGCAGTCTTCTCTTTCTCTTACCATGAGTAGAATGTAAGCAGACATTCCAAGCTGTCATCTATGAAGGAGTTATTAGGCTTTCTGGTGATCGGCAGTTTCCAGGAAATGTCTCTGTGTTTCTTCTCACACCAGGAGAAAACAGAAGCTCTAATCCCAAGATGACTACTGTGAGGCAGAATGTGGGCTCTTCAATAACTGGTGGACTTGCAATAGATGTTTAAAGGTAAGATGACAAAATGGGTTAATATGTTAAGCATTGCAGTGTGTACTAAGGAGTTAGATATGGAAAAGGGTTAACTTTAGCTTTAGCTGTCTAAGTGGAGAGCCACTAATTTTAAAAGAGCAAGCCAGACTGAAAAGGGGTATTCACTTTTGTATTCTGGTTCTCTGGGCTACAGTGGGATGGCTAATAAATTTAAATAGTTGAAGAGGAGTGATTTCACAAAATGATAATTTTGTACTAACTCACAACAGCCATTGAAAGGAGAGGGAAGGAGATATGTGGTCAAATTTACATAAGAGGCAGGCAACTAGAAAAATAGTTGTACTTAAGAACACAACGGCAACAGAGAGGGAGGGTAGGAAAAAAAATTAAGAAAAAAATTATCTGTGACTCACAAGTGACACAGCTGTGGTCTGTTTCCAAATTTTAATATGCAATTAAAAGTAGAATACAAGTAAAACACAGTGTAAGGAAAACAAATCACAATATACAAAATAGAAGATGGCACTAAAATAATGCAAATTACAAGAAAGCAAAAGCAAACTAACCTTTCCCTCACAGCAAGTTGTGGCATGGTCTGTATGAGCTTTTTTTTTTTAAAAAAGTGTTGTCTCCTTCTGTTTTATTTATTTTAACTTACTGTGGCAAACATGACAGTCATGACTTCCTTTATCCCATGTAAACATGGATTCCTCATCAAATAGGAAGTACTCTTTTAGTGAGGCTATTGGAGAAGCTTTATACAATAAAAATGGGTGGTGATAATCATTAACTTCCCGTTTTTAGTAGCAATGCCCAGTTTTGTCGTGTCAGCCTCTGTCCCTTCACCCCCTGGAATTTAAACTTTCTTTGATTCATCTTCTATGCCACTGAGTGCATTTTGTCCAATTTATTAATTGATTCATGACAGAGATGGCTAAGATAAGTATTAGCTGCTTTGCTCTTGCTTGTCCATAGCTCAGCATCATGTACTGCCACAAAGAGGGCATAACAAAAAATGATTGTCTTCAATAATTGGCTTAGTTTCTTGTGCCATTCTAAAGGGATCCAGTTCCTGTCAGCCTTGGACAACATGGTGGATAGACCATGCTGCTTTGGCAGAGATGGTCTTCACCTGGCACCTCTAGGTTTTCAGTTGCCAGCTAAGGCACTTGCCACCCCATAATGCCTTTTTTAGGCAAGGTCACAACAGCATTCCTGATGTGAAAATATCAAACACAAAGAAACTCAGTATCATGCTGCTAAACACTAGGAGTTCAAGTCAGAAAATTCACTCTCTGAAAGCACTCCTTTCCCTGGAAGAATTTGACATCTATACAATCAGAGAAACTTGGCTCAAGGCTGCAGAAAGTACCCCAGCCTTGCAAGGCTACAATGGCTTCCACACATTCAAACTGCAAATTGAAGGTGTGAGAACCAAAGGAGGTGGAGTATCCATATTCATTAAAGATAATTATACCTCTAGACTGGTTAGACAAGAAAAACTCTGTGGAGCTACTCCAAGTCCAAATTCCATGTTCCATTAATTGGGAAACTTATATGAGTCCAAAACCACTCACACAAAAGTTCTAGGACTTTGTTAGCTCAAATGCCCTGGAACAAATAGTGCACCACCCCACAAGGGGCTCCAATATTCTAGGCATAGCACCAGAACTCTTCAAAGGAGAAGTCAGGCTAAAAAACATCATCAAATCTAACTGTACCCTCCTAAGGGAAGGTATAATTGACTTATACACTCCAGTTTCCACAGATGGGATTGACAGCTATACTAAGGTATACACTGATGCCCTGTATAAACATCTACACAAATGTATAGTCACAGCAATGCTGGATAGGATTAAAGCAAGATCATCAAGAAAAAACAAACCATCCTGGTGGATGTCTGGCAATAATAAATTATACAATAAGATAAAGTAGCTGCTGTCTAAAAATGCAAAAGTAAGATCCCAGAACTGGAACAGCACCCTCCTCAGCCTAAATGAGCAAATAAGACAAACTCGTCAAATCTTCAAAGAGCAATTATGAGAAAAATATAGCAACCATAGCCAAGGATATCCATAAGTCTTTCTTCAGCAACATCTGCAACCTGAAAGGTAGGACTCAGATGTGTGCTGAATTAATTGTGGATAACATCACACACAAAGACCCTGCAGAAATTGCAAATGTGCTAGCAGACAGGTTTGGCAAAAATTTCACCCCCCCAGGCATATCACAAACCATGTCTTCATCATCTCTTCCTCAATGCATCTGCAAAGAGCAAGCCATCAATGCTCTCTCCAAGGCTAGGAACACAGCCTGGAATGCCATCTGGTCCTATGTTCTAAAACAAGAGCTAGCTACTTCATTAGGCATTCTATTCAACCACAGCCTGAGCACTGGCTTTGTCCCCACTGAATGGAAAACAGTGACTGTTATCTCTCTCCACAAAAGCAGCTCTGCAACAGACCCAGGTAACTATGGACCCATAAATTTAACAAGCCTTATCTGTAAGACAATGGAACGGATCATCATGGACCTCATAAATAAGGATATAGGTGACCTCCAAACCCCGGATCTGTCCCAGTTTGTTTTTTCAAGGGTAGGTCTTGCCTGCTAAACCTGGTTGACTTCTTTGAGAATGTTAATAGAGCCATAGATGAGGGCAAAGCCATGCACACAGCGTATCTTGACTTGGCCAAAGCCTTCAACAGTATCCCACATTCGAGCATCATTGACAAACTAACCCGGTTGAATATCATCCCCTGTCTTGTCAGGTGGATTGTAAACTGGCTCACAGATCAACAACACTCAGTCAAAGTGGGAGACTTTACTTCTACCAGCAGACCTGTCACCAGTGGGGTCCCACAAGAGACAGTGCTGGGCCCTCTCTTGTTTGGCATATACTTCTCAGATGTCCAGGCCAAAACGGAGGGCCTGTGGCTAACCAAGTTTACAGATGACTGCAAATTAGGTGTTATCATTGAATCTCCTAGTGATGTCAGCGTACTTCAAAAGTGTTTACACAGACCAGTGATTGGTGCCAAAGCCATGATCTTAAACTAAATGCTGAAAATGCATAATTATTCCCTTCAGTAAAAACAATGTCCCTACTGATTATAAAATAAGCACTAATACTCTAAGTACCAATTCAGTAGTGAGAGATCTGGGAACACACGTTGACTGTGATCTAAACTTTGACCACCATGTGTCCACTTTGGTGAGGAAGGCCTTCTATGTTGCTACCTGATCAGCAAAGGCATCACCTCAAGAGCAAAAGGAGTTATAACGCCCCTGTACTCACCCATCATCAGGCCTATTGTTGAATATAATTCTCCCTTTGATATGTACTGTACCCAACACCTGCAGCAACTTGAGAGACCTCAGAGATTTCTAACTAAGAAAATTCAGGGTCTCCAGCACATGTCTTATACAGACAGAATCTGTAGTATATAGACTACTTAGAGGTGACTTATGTCTGGTATACAGGGCTATCTCCTTCCTAAATCTAATTGAAATGCTACACATCCTTAAGTCAAATGGGATTCTAATTACCAATTCCAGGGAGCTCAATCTAGCCTGTGACATAAACTGGACCTGCTGGTGAGACAGATACATCTCTCAGAGGTTGCCACTCCACTGGCATAGGCCTCCAGTCCATAACAGCAGAGTACCTGCATGACCCTGTTTAAGTGCAACCTGGACAACTGGATGTGAAACTATAAATTTCTGCTGGGGATTGCCCTGGCTTCCCTCCTGGACATGAGTAGTCCTTACTAGAAAAAACATGGGCATAGATGATATCTCTCATCTAATATTATATTAGGATTTAATGGCTAGGCTTGTAAATACCCTCGGGTCAGTAGCCTAGTAACATCCTATGAATCTATGAATCTATAAGATTAGCCCTTTAATGTCACATGCCTCCCTTAAATTGGTTAAATTGAATAAATACCATTTGCTTAGCACACTGGTTTCTGTCCAAGATAAATGCACACCATTATTGCTGTATAAACATTTAAAACATATACTAGGATTCTCAGCCCCCACTAAAGAAAAACAGAGTTTTCTACTAGCTGTTCTACCATATGATGGAACACATAAAACAAACCTCCTCCCTAGTCTTACTCATTACTATACATGCCAGTTGTTAAAGGCCTCTACAAAACTGTACATTTTCCTACTTTGTCTTCTATATTTTCCCAGTCAAAACATTTACTCCAGACAACAGTGGCATCCACTTTTATTCCACATTCAGCTTCTCTACTCTTACTATGGAATTACTTCCTGCCCCTCACAACTGACAGACGCATAATGTTTCCTTCTCTACTTTTACTATGGAATTACTTCCTGCCCCTCACAACTGACAGACACATAATGTTTCCTTCTCTACTCTTACTATGGAATTACTTCCTGCCCCTCACAACTAACAGATACATAATGTTTCCTTTCTCTTTCCTCCCCATTTCAACCCTTTTAGCAACAGAATATTCCAAAAGAAATTTGGGTTCTTATGTCACTTGTATAGTTCTTCATAGAAGAAATTTCCAGCACCCCCTTTAGACCCCACTGTGAACAATTCCAGAAAAGAATTAGCCCCTCCTGCTTTAGCTGGAAACTGCTGAAGTAAAGCAACGCCACTTATATCAGGACATGTTGTGTGCTTTAACCCATTCCAACCTCCAGTAAGCAGTATGAGCCATAAATGATCTCTTGTGCCATATCCCATTCCAAAATCAAGTAGGTATCAGGTACAACATAACCCGAAGAGTGCCTTATCTATTGCCAAAATCAAATGACCTGTTCCTTGTCCTCTACCATTCCAAAATCCAGTAAGTACGACCAGATACAAAATGACCTGTTTTCTGCCTTGTCCCATTTTAACATTTAGTAAACAGTGCCAGATACAAAATGACCTCTTCGGTGCCTTGTCCCTTTCCAAAACAAGTGTAGCAATCATTTCTACAAAACCAGAGAATTGGGTCTAAACTTTGAGTCAGTTGCAGTTTGTCAATAACCTTAACTTTTCCAAGTATTGTTAAAAGCAAGACAGTCCCTAATTTCTCTGCTTATGCTATACCTATACCTATATGGACAGACTCAAAAAACTCCAACTATTCTCTGTCTCATATCGCCTACTTAGAGGCAATCTCTGCTTGACTTACAAAGCCATGTCTGACCCAGCTCTGTTGGAAATGCTACATCTGAAGAAATCCCAATCCCTCCACACTACATGCTTCAGAGGCCTTAACCTCATTACCACAATCAACAGAACAAGCTGGAGGGACAGGTTCATAACCCAGAGACTGCCCATGCTATGGAATACACTTCCCATACATGTCAAGTGGAGTGCCTCACTGGCTGTCTTCAAGAGAAATCTTGATGAGTGGATGGGAAATATAAAATTCACTCCGGGGATCACTCCAGTGGCTTTACTCGACAGAGGCACTGGGAACTAAGGTCAGGTGGCACGATGCCAGGGTAATCCTATGGACTAGGCTTGTAAAGGCTCCAGGGCCATTAGCGTAGTACACACCTATGAACCTGTATGTCCTCACAATTTGCTACACAAAACATATTTTTTCTATTTGCATTTTCAGCCCACACCCTTATTTGTTTTATAGCAATTAAAGACTAGTATATTTATACTGAAGTCGCAGAAAGCAGGCAACTCCCTGTTAGAGTTTGTCAATGCTGCTCAGTTCATTGCTTATAAAGATATTATTTGCAAGTAAGTATTTCCAGAAACTCTGATGAACAACAAATTAAATATTAAATTACCAGCACAAGTGAGCCATGAATTATAATTAATGGTATGTCTTAGTTCTTGTTCCAAGTGCTTTCTCCGTCCACTCATGCTCTGTCACTTTCTTAAAGGAGCATAATAGTCAAAAGCTGAAAATATATAATTTTAGTTTTGTAATTGTTGTTTGTTGTAATATGCTTTTTTATTAATTTCCCAAATGTTAGAAGGAAGATATATGCTTACAAATGCTTGATATATAATGTTTTCAAATATGACAGAACAGAAAGAAAAACATGAGATTGTTGCAATATATTAATCCAAAAAACAGTGTTCCTTTTTTAACTTTAAAGTCGTTATAGGATGCAAGGTTCTCTTGACCCAGTAAGGATTAACTTACTATCCCAAAGAGCTATCATAAACATATGCTGTTTAAAAATTCAACTCACACCTAGTCCAGTACTCCTTTATGGGATTTTCTGCGAACTTACACTTATTTTTGTGGCTACGCCCATTCCCATTATGAGGCACCAATAGGATAATAGAACATAACCTAGCCAGTGATAATCAGGTGTGGCCAATGACTTGTCAATTACAGGCTTTACCTCTTGTCCTCTGAGAGCATCTTGCCATTTCAGGCAGTGCTGAGCTTCCTTGATATCATTCCCTTGTGTGTTTCTACTTTATTTTCATTTTCTAAGCGCTGTTAATGTCCTTCCTGTACCAGAACCGGTGCCATGAGTAGTAAGCATTGCTTATTATTTTGTTCTAGGTCTAAATGATCAGATGGCTATATATATTACAACATAGCTTGAATTTCATGGCTAACTCTTGCTTTCCCCTCAGTGGACTCTGTGTTCAGGAAACAGCTCATAATAATATTTGATTGCTCCAGGAAGAGCTTCTTTCTTACACTTTTTCTTTCTCTGAACACTTAAATATCTCATTACAAGGTCATAAGGGCATAGATGATTATAAGACCAATGGCACTAGACAGCCTTTTTAAGCGTAGTCATGTCTTCCTTTTTGTTGATGACAGGATAAATTACCCAAGGACATATAGTTGTGTTTAGGTGACATTTACATGCTGCCTCAATCCAAAGGGGTATAGATGCCAGTCCATAGGTAAATTTTTGATTTCCCATCCACTGGTCCAAGTTGCATTTGAGTAGGGTCAGGAATGAGCTTTGATTTACAGGCTTGGGAAGCTATTTCCAGAGTAGGAATTGTTTCTGAGGCACATGCCTGTCCTCCAACATGTTTTTTTTTTTTTATGCTGCAAACAAGTTTTAGGTTCTTTGATTGGAAATTGCTAATGCTGTTAGAGTTGCAGCTTTGCAGCAAGCCCATCAGTTTTGGATTAGATGAAGCCTTGAAAACCAGGCATAGAATACCACTCAGTAGTCTGTGGGGTAGAGTACAAAGATAAGTCTTTAAGGTGGTTTGCACATTACATGTGGTTTATGCCTGGTATTCTTTTTGTGAAGAACCTCTGTGGGTGTTCCAGTTGTATCATATGCCTAAGGTACATACAGAAGGGAGCATTGTACTCAGTAGCTGGTCTAATGAGGGCTGTGTACAGCAGGATATTACATCTTTGGGCCTGGGTGCCATACATTTGCTGATAATATGGAATGATTTCCTTACAACAGTATACATGTGATGGTCAAAGACCAGGTCACTGTGCACATAGGCACTTGATCTACTCTTAGGGTTGTGACATCTATGAAGTCATTCCCAGAGGTGACAGACTTTCCAAAAGATCCAGTTATGTATTTCTTGGCATTCAGTTTTAGACCATGTCTCAGGCACCGGTTATTACTTTGAGACAAGCAATCTAGGAGGACACTAGTGTCATTGGGCAATTCAATAATTGCACTGGCCTTGCAGTAATCCACAGATGTTGTCATCCAGAGGCCTTTAATGTTAGCTTTGACAAGAAGGGAATACCAAGAAATGAATACCAAAAAGGACTGGCCCCAGCACTGAGCCCTGAAGGACTCTGCTGGTGATTGACCATTTTGTGGAGGTAGACTCCCCTGTCCTGACTTCCTGTGTCCTATATGTGAGCAAGTTGATTGCCTAAAGGTGATATTGGGGGTTACTTCTAGTTTTGTGAGTTTGTCAGCAATTCCCCAATGGGGATAATGTTGAATGCTTTGGCTGGATCAAGGTAAATAGTGCATACTATTTTGTCCTCATCCATAGCTTTGGTGACTTTCTTAAAAAAGTCCACCAGATTGAGCAGGCAGAATCTCTCCTTGACAAAACCAAACTGTGTTGGATCCAATTTCTGAACATTTCCTATAACTTTATTTATACTTTCCCAGTAAACAAATGCTAAATAAATAAATTCTTTCCATCGCCATAAACATGAGACTAATCAGATCTATAGGTCTGTAATTTTTCGGGTCAGTAAATGGCCTGGCTTTGTGCAGAGGCATAACTGTTACAGTCTTCCATTTATTAGGTATGAAGCCAGTTTGCAGGCAAAGTTAAACAGAATTTTTTAGTCTTGACAGGTCATGTGACATACTAATCAGGAGGTATCCTAGGATATTATCAGGGCCCACAGATGCAGTATTTTTTGCCTTGGAGAGCACTTTGATGACATTTTGCTAATAATAGCTGGGAGATTGATGGTCGAGGGTATCACTTGGTAGGTGTAGGGTGGGTTTGGAAATGAGGTGAACTTGGAGCTAAATTTATCAGCCAGCAGGTTTGCTATATTCTCTGTCTTTATACAATTGGTTTCCTTTACAGTTTAGCACACTGTTACATATTACCATTGAGGTTGCAGACGTAGCTAATGAAGGCCTTGTGGATGCCCTTTGCCTGGAAGGCTAATTTTACCTTGAATTTGGCTTTGTTGGACTTGACAGGACTCTTGATTTGCTTATTTGGTTTTGCTGAGCATTGCACTTCCTAGTTTTAACCATGTTGTTTCATTAATTTGTCATACTACTAGTTGATATTAGGATTGCACCATGGAGCCTTTCCTTGAGTTAGTTCTCTGCTTAATCTAGGTGGATACAGCTGCCTCCGTGCAGTTGTTTATGCGGTGGTATAGGGTTTCTGTGAACAATTCCACACAGGAAGTGGTGTTCATATGGTCTGGAAAGACTTAAAATGTTGCCAGGGTATCACTCAGTAGTTAAAGGTTTGCTTTGGAATAATTTCTACATGTCAAGGGATAAATAGGGGGTGGGATGTGGGTCACAAATTTTAGTTTCATTTCAAAGGAGATAACTTTATGGTTTGACCTGACAAGTGAGGACATGGGTGGATGCAGTGTTTCCCCATGTCTGTGAAGATCAGGTCAAGGATGTTGGCACCCCTAGTGGGTTTATGAACCAGCTTGTCCATTTGTGTTGACACAGGCCAGCAATCTCTGGGAATGATTTTTGGAAACTGCCTGTGTATCCCAGTTTATAGTCCATTTGTGTTGACACAGGCCAGCAATCTCTGGGAATGATTTTTGGAAACTGCCTGTGTATCCCAGTTTATAGTGGGGTAGTTGAAGTTGTCCATGAGTATAATGTTGGGTTCAATGCATAGAAACTCCAGTATGTTTAGGTATGTGGGGTATCCTGGGTTGTTAAGGTAGAAAATAATGTCATGCAACACAGTTCAGCAATGCAGAAAGAGCTCCTTTATTGTAAAGGAATACACATACATGGGAGACTAAGCAAATGAGGTCTTGTCTCCTCAAACAAAGAAACCGCAGTCATTTTTATACTGCAAAAGCTTATAAGTAAACATTTTGTTATCTATCAGACTATAGCCACTGACCAGTTAAAACTAAACATCTCTGTGTTGTTTTGCTTACTAAGAATTTGCAGACCATTTATCTGTGCCTTTCCTTATTAGGTACAAAGTTCCAATCTTCCACGTTGGCACTAGGAAATGCCAAGTCAATAAAAAAAAAACTCAAGACAGGCCTATGCTGTTAGGATCCATCTTGAAACAAGATGGATTCTGTTTTTAAAGGAAAAAATAGTATGTAAAACACTTGAACATTTCTCCCTTCTTACACTTTTCCCTTCTCACTGTCATAGAAGGGAACTTATAGCTTGTAATTATATGGTATGGAACTTTGCTTATAGTAAATTGGACATGGAGAAACTCAAGTGAGTCATACTGTTTGACCAGTCTTGAGGTATGAATGTTTTTGATAAATACTGAGACACTACCACCACTTGTCCCTTGAAGAGTAGCTGGTCTAAATGTGTAGAAGGCATTATAGCCTTTCTCACACAAGGTGCTCTCTGTAGCTTTAAACTATGTCTGCGTAACTACATAGATTTCTACATTCTCCAGGGTGAGGAAAGCTTTCAGAGAGTGGAGTTTTTTGTTTACACTTCTGACATTTAGGAGTGATACCTTCTGGTTTTCCTGGGTTGGTTTTACTATGTTGGAAGGTTTATTAGGTTAGCTTTGCCTAAAAAAATGCACTGAGGGTGGAAAAGTTCTAGCCAATATGTAAAATTCTAAAGGAGACAGGTGCAGACCATCCTTACCAAAGCAGCATGGTCTGTCAATCATATCCTTTCAAGATGACAAATATCATACCCCACATTGTGGAATTCCTTGCTAAGGGCCATACCTTTGTCCCCTCCCAACATCTAGACTTGGTTAAAACTATTCTGGACATTAAAACTTTCACTAGGAAGTTGAATTTTAATTTAATGATGGGGGATGTCATGAATGTACCCGTAACAGACACGTTTTATATACCAAGCATGTTTAACCCCCCATTACACCCTATACTCCAAGTGTTTGAACACACCTGTGAATTAAATATCGGATATAACATCAAAAATGAGTGTAAGGGTAGGTACACACACAATACAAGCAAACATGAACGTGAGTACCTTAATTTTATCAAGTCACAGGATATTCGTGTTTGTAGACCAGACAAAGGAGGGGGTTTGGTAGTGATAGATAATTTTGACTATGCCAAAAGAATGAATTTGTTATTAGATACACCTGCTTATCAATCGAGTTCCCAAACAGAGGTAAATAGGGCCTATCAACAGATTAAAAATTGCATTAATGATCTATTCATAGAAGGTAGGATTGAACAAAATATTTACAACTACATGCTGCTATCATATCCTAGGTTCCCATATTTTTTTGGGCTCCCCAAAATTCATAAAAATTTGATGGATCCACCTATGAGACCTTTAGTAGATGGATGTTGTTCACCTACCTATCCACGTTGTTCACCTACCTATCCATATGCAAAATTTGTTGATTCTTTACTGAAGAAATATTTAGTACCTGAAGACCAAGTGTGTAAAGACTGTTGGTCTTTTTTGAGTAAAATTGATAGCTTACAGTACAATGAGGATTGTAATTTCCTTACGGTTGATGTCAAAGACCTTTACACTTGTATCCCACACTTGATAGGGATTGAGTGGATTGGTTTTATGTTAAAGAAAAATGGTGCATCATCGGCAGAAATTGCCTTGGTTATAGAATTACTTGATGTAATTTTATCCAATAACTACTTTATGTTCGGTAATGATTTTTATTTGCAAAATGTAGGGGTAGCTATGGGCTCCTCATGTGGAGCCAGTATAGCAAATTTAGTTATGGCAAACTGGGAGACAGAATTTGTGTTTAAAAATGAAAACGTGAACAATTCCCTAGTATACTATACACGTTACCTGGACGACATTTTTATTCTATTAAAAGGTGATATTGATGTCAGTAATAAACTAATAGACTATTTCAATCACTCCAAAAGGAAGAAAAAGCACAGAAACTCAAGCCAGCAAGAGTCGAACACTTCCAATAAAATCAGTACACTTTATTCACAAATGTTTAGTGCTTTCTTCTCCACTACAGTGACTTCCTCAGAACAATGTCCCACCCATACCCAGCCATTTAAATACCCACCCCCAATTATTCAATTAGCATTTTAATTTTTGTTAAATGCAGTACACCAAGATTGTGCATTATTGAATGCACTACAAGATTCAAGGAATGTGGAAACTTACATCTTGGTGTACTGCTTTTAACAAAAATGAAAATGCTAATTGAATAATTGGGGGTGGGTATTTAAATGGCTGGGTATGGGTGGGACATTGTTCTGAAGAAGTCTCTGTAGTGGCGAAGAAAGCGCTAAACATTTGTGAATAAAGTGTGGTGATTTTATTGGAAGTGTTCGACTCTTGCTGGCTTGAGACTATTTCAATCAGTCAGCCCAGTTTCTGCAATAAGTTCAATACTGAGGAAATAGCATATCTAGACAATTGGCTCACAAAAATAGGGTACAAAAATGTTATATAGCCAAGATCTACAGGAAGAGCACTTATTCTAATGCCTTCCTTCATTTCTCAAGTTGCCACCCTCACCATCAGAAATGGTCAGTTGTCATTGGTCAGGGCTGCACGTATAGTGAGTCATAATGAATTTGTAGACGAATGCTATTTTTTGAAAAATATGTTTTTTGAGTCATGATTACCCTGAAACCTTCCTAGACCCTTTAATAGAAGAAGTCAAATTTAAGAGGTTCAACAAGGTGTATAATCCTATTTTAAGTGTTAAGCAAGTAGAGAGCATCCAAGGTGCCACTGTTAATTCAAGCAACCAAGAGGTTATTGGTAGCCTCAGTAGACAGAACACAGTAGATAAAACAGATTTTCATTTGTGTTTTACCACTACATTTACAGTGGATAGTCAAGTTATATTGAAGATTATCCAGAAGAACTGGGAATTATTTAGAATGAATCCAATATTGTTTGGTAATTTGGGAGAATGTCCCAAAGTGATATTTAGAAGGGGCAAAAATTTAAAGAATTTGTTGAAACAGCAACATAGGAACATTTCTAAAATTACAGGTATGGGTAAATGCGAATCCTGTAATTTCTGTAAATATGTTGATGTCACTAACAGGTTTTCTATCAACAATATTCAGTTTAAATTAAAATAGAGATTCAATTGTGACTCTGGGAATGTGGTGTATTTAGCTAGGTGCCAATGTTGCCCCACATTTTATACTGTGACAGAGTCTACGAACATCATTATGCAATATCAAAAGGAAAAACTGATAATGCACTAGCAAAACACATTCAGATTTACAAAGACCATAAATTTAAATACATGATTATAGACCCGGTAGCTTTAGACATTAGGGGAGGACCTTTACCTTTACATTTAGAGGAACTGGAAGTGTTTTGACAAATTAAGTTGAATGTCTATAATTACCCAGGACTAAATAAAGCTTGTTCTATCAGCTGCATTTTAAAATTGAAAAGTCTGCAGAGATGAATTGCTTGTAATATATTTTTTAGTATAAATTGTATTTAGTTTAGTAGTAGTTATTTCTAGTACCTTCTGTATTAGTGAGTACTTCTAATATTTAGTTCGATGTACTATAATATTTAATTAGTTATATGCAAGTGATGAGTTTAAAATAGAAAAAGATTTAAGTTAAACAGCACTTAGTAAAGTCAGATTTTAGAATTATTTAAAATATTTTAAAATGTTGTTGGTTCGCTATCTACTGTATTTATACTTCATCATCAGTAGCTAGTAGTTGTTTTTAATGAGGGAGTGTTTCTTTAAGTAAATACATTTGAAGTTGTTTTCTTTGATTGGTACAACGTACCACCTGTCACTATTTAAGTGCATTTTTGCATTGTTTGTTAGTAATCTGATGGTTTGCTTTGTAAGCAAATGAAAAGTGCTTAATTTCGACTGTATTCATTAAAATAGTGGTTCAGACTCAGCTTTGCTTGCCGTTCCTGTGTTGGATTTCAATTGTTTGTTGTGTGCCGGTAGTTTTTATTAAATATCATACCCCCATTGAATGACACCAAATGCTAAACCGATTGTTAAAGTCAATTGTAATCTGCTCATACTGTGGCATCATCCTCTGTAAAGGTAGAATACTGCTCATTGCTAGACTTATACCTGCCTGGGACACATAATCCAAGAGCTCTATCATGTTTCTCTTCATATAGCCCAGTGAGATATGTCTTAGGTCATTTATACTCACATGTAGAGTGACAGAGTAATACTGGTACTTGTGAGTCAATGACTTGAGTGTGTGCATGATCTGGAGGATCCTGGGCCCTGATAGACAGCTGACCATGATGGCCTCCTTGTGGAACATCTGTGTGCCTCTTGATGGAATCACCTATGACTAGAGCATTAGCTTTTGTAGAGCTTGGCCATATGAGCCTATGAGTGAGCAGTGAAGCAATATGTGTTATAGTGGATGTTGCTTTGGTAGAATGTTTGTGAGCTTGCTGAAGAACGCTATTGTTATAGCTACATCTAGGAGACCTTTGACATTTGGGTAGAGTATGTGAGTCTGTTTGCTTGGTATTTAATCTGAGTGGCAGGTATAATGTAATGTTTTGTTTCTGGCAACTTGACTGGTAATTGCAGTGGCTGTATGACAGAGCCCTGCCTCCAGTGACAATGTATAATTACATCTCTCATAAACTGTATCTCCTTGTTTAAGAATTAGACAGTTGTCAGTCAACATGAGACAATTGCTACATTATCTCAGGAGGCTTATTTCCACCAGGCTGGCAACAGAGATAGAAGGAAAGTTATTAGCCATGGTTCCATTGCAATGGGAGTTGTACACGGGGATCTAGAATAGGATTACTTGAGTCCTATTCAAGTAAAACTATCATTTTAAGACAGCATTGTTGGAGTAATGCTTTTCTGTGTGCAAACCACAGTAATTGGTTAATATAGAGGTTTTATGATAGATTTGCTTGGATGTTATTTGGCCAAGAGCTACACTCTTGGGGTAATCTCAGAGCAATGCACATGTATGAGAAAACCAGATGCCCTTAGTGCAACTGCATACTCAGGGAATACCAAAGGTTGATTTTAATACAGAAAGTTGAATTCTAAGTGCCTGCATCTATACAGGGTGCTGCTAACCACCTCCGCATAATGAAAAACATCTCGCAAACACAAGAACTTTATACAGGTACAGAAGATCAGCAAACAAACAAAACAAACTATTACAACAACACACTCTAAGGTTTCTTCTGTGATTTCCAAGCTCAGAATAGACCAGAGTACTCTCTACTGCCACCAGAGATGAGACCTAACTTTTCCAAATATAAAATCAGTACAAAATGAGCCTAAAGTTCATGAACTCAGCAATTACGCCAGTAAAATATCAGCAAACATAGCAACTAATGCAAAGCTATGACAGCAAATCCTTGAAATAATAATAAAGTACAGTTCAGCAATGCAGAGTACTTATTTATCATGGATGGACCTGGATTGAAACAGGTACACTCAAATCTCAATGTCTGGGTTGTCGAGCATTGGTAAGCTCTATGCAAATGAGTAAGGCTTTATACAGGTACAAAAGCTTTATACAGACCCAGAATATCAGCAAACAAGCTCAATAACCCACTTGCCAATCACAAGAGCATACCCTAAGGTGTCCTCAGTGATCCAGAAGTTCAGAAGACATCAGGCTACTCTCTGCTGCAACTAGAGTGCAGACCTATCTCTTACAACTGGAAAATCATTAAAAAAATAGCTAATTGTACAAAAGAATCAGCAATTATAACAGTAGATTACCAGCAAACACTTTAAATCAAATGCAAAAGTGCAAAAACCAAACAGTTAAATACAGTAAAATTGTACACTTTAAAGTATGAAAAAGTGCAGGAACGTGGTAAATAATACAAAAACATAACATCAGCACTTTGATATTATAAGAAAAAGTGCAGTTCAACAAATTGGCGTCTTTATTTAGTTTGGCTGGAGCTGAATTGAAATCTCAGTGTCTGGTTTACCAAGCACTGGTAAGTTCTTTGTAAATGAGCCAAATTTAATACAGACACAGACAATTTATACATGCACGCAAACAAGCAAAACTGCTCAATGGCCAATTACATCAGTACACTTTAAGGTTTTCTCAATGATTTCAAAGATGAGAAAAGACCAGGCTACTCTGTAGTGCCACTAAAGTGCAGACCTTTCTTTTTCAATTGTAAAATCACTAAAAAAGTGGTCAAAGTGCATAAACTCAGCAATTACAATAGTAAAATACCATCAAAAAACCTATTTAGGACATATAATTTCCACTGAGAAGGAAAAGATAAATTGACTCACCCACCCCTGGATTAACTCTGAACTGTTATAATTCGTAAGATGGACAAAGCCCCGTCTACATTGATGAAATACTAAAATGAGCTGAGTAAACTGGAGAATTATCAACGCCATACTACATAAAAAAAAATACTTAGTATGCCAACAATAGCAAACTGAAAATCTGAGACAACAAAACAATTCTGGCACCAGATAAGATAGTTAAAATCAATAATAGCTCCAGCGCATCCTGCTGGAGATGTACAGAACATACTAAAGCCGATTGGGCACACATTTTTTATGATTGTCCTAAATTAAAGGGCTATTGGAATAGCATAGAAGATTTTCTCAAAGCATTATTCCCTGATTCCATCTTATTGTCTAAATCATTAATTCTTTTCAGTGTGAATGAAGGTTACTTTTTGAATAAGAATAATTCATATTTACTGTGGTTAGTACTTGCTATCGCCAATAAATGCATCACTAGAAGATGGAAAACTAGCTGCCCACCCACTGTTGAGGATTTTGTGTCTTCAGTGAAAGACCTGGCAATCAAAGAAACTAAGACCAAAGAACTTAGAATCTATCCAAAGACATTTATTAATAATCCTTGGACAAAAGTTTTAGCACTTATTGAGATTTTACAAATGGACCACAACTCTTTCTGAACTGATACTTATACTAAAGAACTTGTGTATTTTAACTATGATCTGCAGTTTTGCTTCAGGCCTATGTGTATATTGCAAATAGTTTTTACCTTGTTTGTTAATAATTTGTCTTAGAATGAGAATACTGTTTGCCATTTGTTGTCTTTTACTTTTCTTG